>NC_025995.2:103729329-103966829 GCF_000442705.2 Elaeis guineensis | reverse complement strand
GCATATCGAGACCCAAGTTTCATACATCTAATTAATTAATTAATTAATTATCTAACTAATTAATTAAATTAATATTTAATTAACTTTTAGTGATGGTACTAGCCATCGCTAATATCGTCATTAATACTAGACAACACTAGCCATCGCTAATGCCGTTGCTAATACTCATAATAGTAGATGCACTGGTGCGGGGATGGGGCCACAGGGTCAGGGCCACAGGCTGGGGGTGGTGGGGCAGGGGCCGTGCAGTCAGGTCGACGGGGATGGGGCCATGGGGAGGCTGGTGGGGCAAGGGTTGTAGGGTCCAACCAGTGGGGTCGGGGCGGCCGCGGGTGAGGTGGGACTAGGGCAGCTAGGTTGGGGCTGCAGTGTAGGAGGCATCGGTGGGGTCGGGGCGACCGCAAGCAAGGCAGGGTCAGGGCCATGACATAGGAGGCACAGATAGGGTCAGGGCCGTCGTGGGCGAGGTGAGGCCGGGGCGACTGGCTCGGAGCCATGGCATAGGAGGCGCTGGTGGGGTCGGGGTGGCCACTGGTGAGGTGGGGCCGGGGCCATGGCGTAGGGGGCACCGGTGGGGTCGAGACGTCGGGAAGGAGGACGCGCAGGGAGCAGAGAACGTCGGGAAGGATGCACTAGGGAGGGGGGTCGCCGCCCGTCAGGAGGAGGCACCGACAAGGTGGAAAAAAGCTGGGAAGGAGGAGAATGAGAGGGGATTCGCAGGAAGAAGGAGAACGAGTGCAGAACTTTTTTCCTCCAATGGACTGGGGGTGTTTTTTGTCAGACTATTACCGATGGCAATGCGACCGTCGGTAATACGGTCAGTAAAACTTCATTTTACATGCCAGAGTATGAGCGAAGATAGTTTTCGTTGCTAATACCCATCCGCCATCGTTAATATTATTAATTTTTTTAAAATATTAAATTTTTAAAAAATTAAAATAATATTTTTTTTAAATTATTAGTGATGATAAATTATTCTATTGCTAATGCTGTCACTAATACTATTAATTTTTTAATATTAAATTTTTTCCCTCTATGGTCATTTTTTGGATGGTTAAAAATCATTATTGGATTTTATTAACTTTTGAGCTTAATTAATTTATGAATTAAGTCCAAATTGATTTAAATTAGATTTAATTAAATTAGATTTGACTTAATTTGAGGTTAATTAGATTTTAATATTTTAAGTAGGACTTGGATTTAATGTCTAATTGAATTAGGTTTGATAAGATTTTGAATTAGATTCGAATTGGATTCGAATTGAATCATGGATTAAATCCTAATTGATTTAAGTCAGATTTAACTTAATTAGACTTGACTTAATTTGAGACTAATTAGATTTTATAATCCAAGTTGGACTTAAATTCAAAATCTAATTGAATTGGGTTTGATAAAATTTTTAATTAGATTCGAATTGAATCATGGATCAGATCCTAATTGATTTAAATCAGATTTAATTTAATTTAGTTTGACTTAATATTAGGCTAATTGAGTTTTATAATCTAAGTAAGACTTAGATTCAAAGTCTAATTGAATTAGGTTTGACAAGATTTTAAATTGAATTCGAATCAGATTAGAATTGGATTCGAATTGAATCATGGATAAAGACTTAATTGATTTAAATCAGATTTAATTTAATTTAATTTAATTTAATTTTAAATTAATTAGATTTTATAATTCAAATAAAATTTAGATTCAAAGTCTAATTGAATTAGATTTGATAGGACTTCAAATTGGATTCGAATCGGATTCAAATTGGATTTGAATTAAATCATATCAAGTCATAATTGATTTAAACAAGATTTAATTTAAGTAGATTTGACTTAATTTGAGACTAGTTAGATTTTATAATATAAATAAGACTTAGATTTCAAGTCTAATTGAATTAAGTTTGACAGAATTTTGAATTGGATTTGAATCAGGTTCGAATTGAATCCAAATTGAAAACTATTTTTTTTAAATTGATTTGAATTAGATTAAATTTAATTAGGTTTGACTTAATTTGAGGATAATTGGGTTTTACAATCTAATTAGGACTTAAATTCAAAGTCTGATTGAATTAGATTTGACAGGATTTTGAATTTAGATTTGAATTAAATCTAAATTAAAAATTATTTTCTCCTAATTGATTTAAATCAGATTAAGTTTAATTAGCTTGATTTAATTTGAAGGTAATTGGATTTCATAATTCAAGTAGAATTTAGATTCAAAGCCTAATTAAATTAGGTTTGACAAGATTTTGAATTGAATTTGAATTGAACCCAAATTATTTTCTAAATTATTAACGATGGAAAAGTATCACCGTTACTAATTCCATTGCTAATAATATTTTTTAAAAAATATTTTTTTAAATTATTATTCAGATTTTTTTAAAAAATTTATTAGAGACAGCAAAATTTCATCTCTAATAATCCCAATTTACCATCACTAATAATTATTTTATATTTAAATATTATAAAAAAATTTAAAAATTTTAAACACCATTAGTGATGATTTTTACGATCGTTAATAATTAAATTACTATCCGTCGCTAATTAAATTACCGTCGCTTATAGTATTAGCGACGGCAAGATTTTTTATTGATTTTGTGGTGGCTAAAAGGTGTTATTAGCGATGAAATTTTTTTTCATCATTAATATCGTCACTAATATTTAATATTCTTATACCGATGATTTTTAGCGATAAATTGCTATGATATTTCTTATTATATGCTGCTAAATTTTTTTTTTACTGTATTTTGATAAAAATACCACTATCTTTCAATAAGTATTTTTTTAGCAGTATTTTATCATAAATATCCCTATAAAATTATATTTTATGATATTTATTATAAATACCACTATAAAGTAATATTTTATGATATTTTATTATAAATGCCATTATAAAATTATATTTTATGATATTTAATAAATATATCGATAAATAATATCATAATTTATAAGATTTTAAAAAATTATCACTAAATTTTAAATTATTAATTTTATATAGAGCTTAATTTAGTTAAATGGATCTCATAAAATATATTATATATATATATATATTCTTAACATATTTAATGATGTGAATGTATGTTAATAAGTTAAATAAACTAGACTTATATATTAATAATACAAATTATAAGTTGGTGGTTAAAAGCTTGCTATTCAAATAAATAAAAGATTATTGATTCAAATCCTACTCTTATTCTAATTCTAGAATATATAGTTTATTTTTTAATAATTTTTATCGATATATAAAAAATACTGACATTAAAATTTTAAAGATACTTACATATACCGCTAAAATAAAAATTTTTATTAATATTTTTTAAAAAATATTGATAATTAATTACCGGCATCGTCTTCAGATAACATCCAAGAAAATATCACAAAAATATTGCTAAAGATATTTACGGTATCTTTTCTGATCTATAGCGGTACTTAAAAATACCGCTAATGATCTTTTTTATTGTAGTATTCTTTATTTATCTTTTAATGCCCTATCCTAATCCTGTAGTCTCTATCCATCCACCCCTTATATTTAAACCTCATATCAATTTATTATTTATATTTTAACAAATTCAGATATAATAAAAACTATATGTTCTTCTTATCTCTCTTCTCAATCTAAATTAGATATGTCTTTTTTAACTTCTTTTTTTATAATAGTTTTTATTTTTTTATCTTTTTTATTTATATTAAATATATATGATTAGAATAATTTTTTATTATCCATTATAATTTAATATTTAATAATATCTAAAATTTTACTATAATGATCCTTCATAATATTTTATTATAAAAAATATTTAAGTATTACACATTCTTATTTTTTATATATTTTATTAACTTTTGAAAATAATATATTATTTTTTTTTTCATGCTCTGTAGTTTTTTTTACTTCTTTTATTATATTGATGCTATAAAATAAAATTTTTGGATCTGCAACTGATGGCGGCTGTAATGGAAAAAGTCGGGGTGCAATGTGGCAAAAGTGGCGATAGTGAAGAATTAATTAATGACGCAAAAGAAGGAAGTAATGATGGCGGTGGTGGTGTGTAGAGGTGGCAGTGCTAGAGTCTTTGTAGTGAAGATGGTGGGAATACTAAGGGAAATGATTATGGTGGCGGTAACAGCAGCAGTAGTAAAAATAGTGCTTACAGTGATGATGAAGGATATAAATTTTTTATTCTTCAAAATAGTGAAAGCAATAATTTTTTACTCTTATTTTCTAAAAATAATAAAGAAATTAAAAATAAAAATAAAATATGAAATATATTTTGTTACCATATTATATGTGATTATTTTTTAAAAAATAAAAAAAATAAAAAAAATATTTGTTGGTGCACTAAATCGACCTCATGCCACGTGGCATCATCACATAAGATCATCAGATTACTAATCTCAAAGTACAGAGTTGCCATGAATAAACTGGCTGACGAAACAGTCAAAAGATTAAAACTTAGTCGACTTAAAGAAAGCACATCGATAATATCTATATCTATAATATCAACTTTAGGTGAGCTAATGACCGATCTCATATGGTGCATGTCGGTATGTGACCGATGTAAACTTCTATATTATCTGCAGTAATCATCTTGTGGAGTTTATTTATGATCTCTGCAGTTAAGTCACATTTAGCCACAACCTTCCACGCAGGTAGCACATATAGCTAAATATGAACTCATCCCCAGCTGGCAGATATAGCTGAATATGACCTCACTTCCAGCTAATACGTACAACTATACTTTAGCTCACTCACAGCTGGCTATAACCACCTAACAAACTCTTCTAACGGCCTAATAAATTTTGTAACGGCCTCTCATTAGCTCCTCTATAAATAGAGGATCAGAGATCCTCCAATGGTAAGTTCTAATTCTCAAAAACTAGAGTGAGACTATATGCCGATAGGAACTTTACCGATTCTTGGACAAGAACTCTTGTTCCTACTCAATCCAACTTTTCTAATTCCACCCACTTTTTATGCTCTACTACTCTTTGCTACTCACTATTTTTGAGGCTTGAACTGACTTAAGCATTGGAGGGTCAAGAACTGGAAGATCCCCATCCGATTTTTTGACTTATTTTGCAGGTTCTCTCGAAGGTGCTTCAGATCGGACTGCTACTGACCTTCAACTCGACTTTGTCCGACCTACCTTAGTCTTATATTTTGAGTCCCGCAACAACAATATTCAACATGCTCTTCAAATTTCAATAGAATTAGCATACGAACAACAATTAGCTATTTATTTTCTCTAAAAAGAGGTATTGGTGACGGTGTTAAGCGAGGCCATGAGAATTGGGAGCGAAGCAAGGCCGCAAGTGTCAAAGTCCCATTACAATTCAATTATGTTAATTGAAAATTAGCAGTCAAATGTTCTTTCTTTCAATCCAAAAAAAAAACTTAGTAGAGATAAAATCTCAATTTATTAGTTGCTCACCTAGATGATCCATGGTTAAGATTGATCACTGATCCTATCTTTCACAATGCTGTCAGTTCAATCCTTCCACATGTGCATGCAGCCTACGTCTTGAGATTATTCAACGGCATATGATACTTACATCAACCATTATACTATAAAGATAATTTTAGCACAAGAAATCATGTGGCTGTATATATATTTAGCCTTATATCGATTATGTACTGGATAGATTTTGAATATTTATATAAAATTAAAAAATTCAAATAATACCTTCTGATTAAATTTTTTGAATGAAATTCTGGATTGTTATAAATAATATTAAAATAGATCCGGATCATGACCTTTATGGGGCAGGAGATATTGTAATATAGATCTATATTGGATTTGTAATTCCTATAATTGGATTTGAAGGGATTTGGATATGGATTCTTAACTTAGAAAGGATGTTAGAATTTAAACAGATGGAGCTGTGAGCATTTATGTGGATATATATTTTTTATATTAGCTATGTATTTCTTTCTGGATGAGATTCTTGGTGGTTATGATAAGCTTATAATATTAGTCGGAAAAATATAGGTTAGAAGGAGTTTGGAAGATAATTTAGGTGACAGCTTATGATATTATCTTTAGTGGGTCTCTACTTTGTTTCCCACGTCCGCCAACTTTTGCGAGTTCGAATGGTTTCTTTTTTGAACTTTATTCCTTTGGTCAATGTAATTCCTCCTCAATGATATCATGGCCATCCATACCCTATATGTACAGTGGAAACTTTATTTCCTAGGGCGTTATACATGGCGACTTTGGGCCTTCGGGCTCAGATTTTTTTTTTTGGATAAATGAATTCAGATCCTCACGCATTTTACATGACAAAGTACCATAGCACTTTGAGTAGCCATCGCGTTGTGCATCCTCCATGGTGTCTACAATACTCAACGGTGCAAAAGATGCACTAAGAAAAGTCCGAACCTTAAGCATGTAAACTGGTATGGCCAATATAATTTTCTTTATTGAGAGATTCGATCACTCCAATACACAGCTCAGGTGAAATTTCTTAATTAGCAGCTAAAAGTTTTTGAGTTCGGGGCTCTTAAATCTCTCTATGTACGGTGGAAACTCTGGTTTCCATTGTGCATGGGAGGTGTCTTTCAGGGCCGTGGGCGTTGAAACATCGTGTTTGACCTACGGTGCATTAGTAGATCCACTCAATAAATGGAATGTCCGTCCAGAACATCACTATCTCGAGATCTTTTTGATACTTCTCATATCGCAGTAGAGAGAAAGAAAAAAATAATACAGACACAATCAGATATATGGAACAGTCCAAGTGCTACCTCTACGGAGCATACAAGTTTCACCAGAAAAGAAAATATAATTACAAGAGAAGAACACCCACTCCCAACTCTTCGTACACAACTCTCTCAATTATAAGCTACTCTCACAAAAGCTCTATTAAAATTCTCCAAGGAGACCCTCTCAAAGACCTGCCAGTATCAGGCTCCTCGATGCCTCTGAACGTTTTCTGTAGAGCGAACCGCTATATCATGCCTCTCTACAGCTGCTCTGCCTGATGCTCGGCTCTGCCTCCGATCCTCTATCGGTGCTCTACAGGATCTGCTCTGCCCGCTGCACACATTTGGAGCTCTGTCGGACTTCTCCCAACGGCTGCACGAGCCTCCCTCACACTGATGCCTCTGCTCACGACTCTCTACCGCATCTTTCTTCGTGTGTCAGTTCTGTTCATCCACAGGATCTCTTAAATGTCCTAAAATCTAGTTCAGATCGAAATCAGATTCTAGATCGGACTCCTGTAGCTTCTCTACCCTCCGATCGAGCCTCAAATCAAAAACTGACCGTTAGATCACGCCCCATCGCAACCCTGCTCATCTCTGATCTCCTCTGATTCATCCGATCACGACCACGAGCACCCGCAGCCACACGATCGCGCATCCAATCCAGAAAACTGCCTGTGAGCTACAAGAAACCATCTTGAAACATCGTCGGTCCACCATGGACTACACGAAACCAGGGGTGAAATGGCTATCGGTCCACGCACCACGTGTGGACCACGTGAAGATGGGCAGCACCCCGCATGCGCCGGCTGGGTCAGCCCTCGCACCTTGCTCGGGCGCTCCTACATGCTGGGCCACATGCCCATGAGTGGCTGGCCCACATGCCCTATGGGCCCGTCTGCTATCCGTGGGCCCTACCAGCCCACCTCCTTATCTTTTTTTACTCGTATCTTCTCCATCTGAATTTCGTTTGGATCGTTCTTGGATTAGTTGGACTCCGTTCGTTGTTCTGGACCTCATTTTGAGCTTCTTGTGGATTGAATCTAAAAGTATATTTTCTAACAATCTCTACCTCGACTCGATATTCGGCCTCTATCTAACTTTGAGAGCTTTTGGATCTTCTCATCCTCATGTCCCGAGGCAATCACCTAGTACTCATGGACGGGCAAATATGGGAGTCGATCCATGTCGCTCGATCCCATCTCCATCATATGCTGACGCACCTCACAGCACCTCCTGACCTGAGACCTGCTCAGGGTAGCCTCCACACGACATCGCTTATCCTCCTGAATCTCTCATCCCATGCCCGATCCATCTCCATCTGAAGCTCCACCTTGCATTGGGGTCCTGCTGGCATCCTCCATGTAGACGGCTCCTCCTTCCACAAGAGAGCATCGATCAACCCTCCACGGTCGATTTCTATCTTGATTGCACCTGTTTTCTCCATATTTAATGTTGCTCTCGACCGACGCAACCTCGCGCTAGCACCGTCTGGCTCTGATATCAATTGTTGGAGATGGCTGGCCAGGACACCACCACCTCAAGATCTTTTCGATACCACTCACGTCGTAACAAGAAGAAAGAAGGAAATAATACAAACACAATCAGGTATGTGAAACAGCTTAAGCGCTGCCTCCATGGGCATACAAGCTTCACTAGGAAAGAGAATACAAGTATAAGAGAAGAACACCCACTCTTAACCCTCCGTACATAACTCTCTCAACTAGAAGCTATCCTCACAAAAGTTCTTTCAAAATCTCCCAAGGAGACCCACTCACAGGCCTGCAAGTATCAGGGTTCTCGACGCCCCTGAACATTTTCTGTGGAGCAAATCGCTACATCGTGACTCTTTACAGCTGCTCTGCCTGATGCTCTACTTTGCCCCGATCCTTTATCAATGCTCTACAGGATCTGCTCTACCCGTTGCGCACACTCGAAGCTCTGTCGGACTCCTCTCAGTGGCTACACGAGCTTCCCTCACACTGATACCTCCGCTCACGACTCTCTGCTGCGTCTCTCTGTGTGTATCAGTTTTGTTCATCCACAGGGCCTCTTAAATGCCCTAAAACCCAGTTCAGATCGAAATTGGACTCTAGATCGAACTCCTGTAGCTTCTCTGCAATTTGATCGAGCCTTAGATCGAAAACTGACCGTTGGATTGCGCCCCATCACGACCCTGCTCGTCTCTAATCTCCTCTGATCCGTTTGATCAAGACAGCGAGCACCCACAGCACACGATCGCACATCCAGTCTATAAAACAGCCTGTGAGCGACGAGAAACCACCTTGAAATGTCGTCGGTCCACCATGGACCGCGCGAAACCAGGGGTGAAACGACTGCCGGTCCACACAGTGCGCGTGGACCATGTGAAGATGGGCAGCACCCCGCACGCGCCAGCTGGGCCGGCCCACGCACTCCTACGCGCTGGGCCGCACGCCCATGCGTGGCTGACCCGCATGCCCTGTGGGCCTGACTGCTGTCGTGGGCCCTACCAGCCCATCTTCTCATCTTTTTTTGCGCGTATATTCTCCATCTAAACTCTATTTGGGCTGTTCTTGGACTCGTTGGACTCCATTCGTCGTTCTGGACCTCGTTCTGGGCTTCTCATGGATCGAATCTCAAGGCATATTTCTTAACATTGATAAGGCTGAACTCAGCCTAAGATATCTCTTAATTTTTGTAGACTTGGATCCATTCTGGTATTTGAGTTTACTTCCCAAGCTTGTGCCCGCTACTTATAGGGCTTCGAGCTTTCAGAACGGAATGTGAGCTTTTCTAAAGAACCCCTTGAAAAAAAAAAGAAAAAGAAAAAGCACTTCAGGAGGGAAGGGAGATGTAGGACGGGGGGGGGGGGGCGACCGAACTGGTAGGGAGGAAGAGGAGGCAAATGGTAGGTTGGGATGAGGGGCAGCCAGCACAGTGGGATGGGGCCAATGGGACAGGCAGTGGCCAGGAGGAGGTAGGAGGAAGAAGATACAAAAATATTTTATATTATATTATATATTACATAAATATTAGATTCAGGCCGGATCAATGTAAATCTGAATCTGGCCCATATAATGGATGGGCTTAAATTTTAGATCTGATCCATTCTTTCGGACCGCCTGATTTTGAGCATGTCTATGCATAAGTTTACGCCAACGGTGTCCTTGATCAGCAGGCCTATGCGTTTGGAAGGGGTATGCTTCCTTTCTTTATCCTTAATTATTTATCTTTGGATTTCTATTTGTCTTCTCCCTTTGGATCTCTGGTGGATTGTTTTGATGTTTGTTCCTTCTACAAACTTTGGGCGAAATGAAATCTCTCACCAGCCTCTCCATACCACATGAAACGAAAGGTGGAAAATTCAGCCACCGCCATGGAAAATTCAGCCACTGCTTCTCTATCTCAAGGTCCAAAAAATCGAGAAGATTTTCGTTCTCTGCTGCATGGAATAAAATTGGGACTCTCCACAGCCAGCATAATGTTGTCCACTTATTAGACGAAAAATAGGGAGTTAAATACCCCGCTAACTCTCCAAGACCAATCCCATTTCCTAGTTCCAACCCACAAGCCACAATTCTAGACTTCCAGCCGCAGCGAAATGATGCCTTTATTTGTTTCACTGTTCCATTGGTTTCACCAGCACTCCCTTTTGATCAACTCCTTCCTCCTCTCCTCGTTGCTCTTCTTCTTGTTGTCGTTCTTCTTAGGCCAAAACAAAGTTATGCAATCAGAGAGGAAGAAGCTGACCTCGCTTCCCACGCCACCGAGGCTTCCTGTCCTCGGCAACCTCCACCAGCTTAGCTCGCTTGCGCATCGCTCCTTGCGATCACTCTCCGAGAAGTACGGCCCTCTGATGCTCATGTACTTTGGATGCGTCCCCACCGTAATTGTCTCCTCAGCTGAAGCAGCTCAGGAGGTCATGAAGACGCGTGATCTCGCCTTTGCAAGCAGGCCAAATTCGAGCATGGCTGACGGGCTTTTTTACAATTCCCGCGATATCGCCTTCTCACCCTATGGTGAGTATTGGCGGCAAGTGAAGCGAATTTGCGTCCTCCACCTTCTCAGCCTCAAAAGGGTGCAGTCGTTTCGCTCTGTCAGAGAAGAGGAAGTGGCGCTAATGATCGATAATATTCGCTGCGCCGCCTCCAACATGCAACCTGTGAACCTTGGCAAGTTGTTATCCACCTTAACCGGTGACATAGTCTGCAGAGTAGCTTTCGGGAGGAAGTACTCTGAGCAGGAGGATAGCAGTAATATGTTCCGAGAAATGATGGGGGAGTTGGCAGAATTGCTAGGAACGTTTCCAGTGGGGGACTTTATTCCGTGGCTGCGCTGGGTTGATTGGTTGAGAGGACTGGATGCTAGGGTGAGAAACACCTCCAAACAAATAGATTGTTTCATCGAGAAAATAATAAAGGATCATCTGCGTGTTAAGAATGACGGAAATGATGATCGCAGGGACATCTGCGACTTTGTCGATGTTCTGCTTTCCCTCGACAAGGATAAAGATGACGGTATGGGCATTTCCCTCGGCAAGGACAGTATCAAGGCTCTAATTTTGGTAAGCCCACTCTGTCTCGCTCCTCTTTGTTCTTATGGCTAACGTACTTGAAAATTTTAACAGTTGTACCGTCTACAATGCAATATCTTTGTTTTGACAGGATATGTTTGCTGCTGGCACCGACACGACATACGCGGTGACGGAATGGGCAATGGCAGAGCTTGTCAGGCACCCGAAAGATATGAAAAGAGTGCAAGATGAAGTAAGAAAGGTGGTTGGATTGAAAGAGAAGATAGGAGAGAAATTGCTGGATGAGATGAACTACTTGAAGGCGGTGATTAAAGAGGTTTTAAGGTTGCATCCACCAGTTCCTTTACTAGTTCCCCGGCAATCAATCGAAGAGACCAAGCTGCAGGGCTATGACGTTCCAGCAGGGACTAGAGTCATGATCAATGCTTGGGCAATTGCAAGGGATCCCAGATCATGGGAGAGGGCCGAGGAATTTTGGCCTGATAGATTTATGAACAGTTCTGTTGATTTCAGAGGGCAGGACTTCAAATTTATACCATTTGGTGCTGGCCGGAGGGGTTGTCCGGGCATTGGCTTTGCGATCCCCACCATCGAGCTTTCTCTTGCCAATTTGTTGCATCATTTTGATTGGGAGTTGCCTGATAAGATGAAAGAGTCGTCCCTGGATATGAGTGAATCAGCTGGAATGGCTTCACATAAGAAAGTAAATCTGTTTCTTTTGGCAAAACCCCGAGTTCTTTGAGCCAGAACAAATTACTCCGCTGCATACTTTCCTTTGGCAGTCTACTAGCTATGTTTGATCCGCATGGATCGTCTGCTGTGCACCGCACCTCCGCTGCATACTTTCTTTTGACAGTCTACTAGCTATGTTTGATCCGCATGAATCGTCTGCTGTGCACCGTACAGTACAATGCACAGCATATACCGTCAATCACGCGATGGACGGCCGCACACAGTCAAGCACAACAAGCATGCATCTATGCATGACCGTCCATCTTGCAATAGAGAACCCATGCTCCTGTTTGATTCTAAAATAATGGACGCCATAATTATCATGTTCTATATATATAAAAAAAAAAGTAATCGCCTATCATGCATGTGTGATACGTTACATTGAGAGATATATCTTATCAAATTTGTATTGTTTTTGAAATATAAAATTTTGTTCTTACCAGCTTAGATGGAGGCTCAACTATCGCCGTATCACTTTGATTGTGGTGTGCATCAAATCCTCTGGAGATGGATAGAGCGTCACAGAATTGAAAAAGTTACTCGATCCAAAAGAAAATACCTAGATTGAATAGCATACAACAAAGTTATGGTGTTTGGAAATTTAAACGAGCAAGTCAGCTTTTTGATGCAATAGTTGTTGCTCTTGGATGCTAACCTACTTGAGGTGGCTTGGTCCGCAGTGCATTTATTAATGATTCTTTTAGGACATATAAGTTGGCGTCACAAAGATGAAAAGACCTCTTTCAACAACCAAAATGCGGAGCTCTTTTTCTAAATAATATATAAAAAAAATTATTTATAAAAATAATTCAAAATTTAATTTTTTTATCAAAATAATGCAAAAAGAAAAAATACCATTTTGAATGACATTTTATCCTTCCACGTCACCCCTATTTTTTTTCACGATGGCATCATCCAGATAAAAAAAAAAAAAAAAATTTAGAAACGACGTTTAAAATAGCGTTTCTAAAAATGCCATTTTGAATGGCGTTTTACAAACGCCATTCAAAATGGCATTTTCCATTTTTCCCACCCAAAAAAAGAAAAAAAATAGGGAAAGTATGAGAAAAAATAATTTTTAAAATTTTAAATTAATAAATAAATTAAAATTTTAATTTTGATTGAAATTAAAAATATAAAATTTTGAATTTGTAATTCAAATAAAAAAATTAATTTAAGATGATTTTTTTTGAATTATTGTTTTTTAAAAATGTCTAAAAAAATTTTAAAAAATTAAAAAATTAAAAATATCATAGAGAAAGAAAAAAAAGAGAAAGAAATGCGAAAGAAATAAAAATTTTAAATTTAATTGAAAAACATCATTTCAAATTCTTGTCAAAAAAATTCAAAAAATAAATTAAAAAAATAGAAAGTGTCATTATAAAATCAAAATTTTAAATAAATCAAAAAAAATAAGAATTATAATTTGAAATTTAAAATAAATAAAAATTTTAAAATTAATTGAAATAAAAATATCATTTCAAATTATTTTCTCAAATTAAAATTAATTTATTTAAAAAATATTTGAAAAACATAAAAAAAGTAAGTTGAAATAATTTTTTTTATTTCAATTAAAATTATTTTTTTTTTTAAATTCAAAATTATTCTTTATATTTTTTTACCGACCTTCTGACACCGGTGGCCAACGAAAAAGAGGGCGAGAGAGAGGAGGCAGCTCACCGTCGTGCCGCCGTGTCGTCGGAGAGACGCCGGAAAAGGGAGAAGAGGGAGAAAAGGGAGAAGGGAGAAGGGAGAAGGGGAGAAGAAGGGGGGGGAAAAGAGAAAACGCCATTCCCTTCAGCGTTTTCTTTTTTTTTTCTCTTTTCTTTTTTTAGTTTTTTTAATTTTTTTCATAATTTATTTAATTATTTCTTTATAATTTTTTAATAAATAAATTTAATTAAAATTTATTTATTAAATTTTTTAATGACGATAGTAATTTGAATGATATTTTTTAATTTAAATTAAAGTTATTTTTTTTAATTTATAATTATAATTTCTATTTTATTACCATTTTTTCTCGTTTATTTACTTATTTTATGATATTTTTTTAAAATTTAATTTATAATTTTTATAATTTGAAATTATAATTTTACTTTTCTTTCATTTTTATCTTTTTGGCATTCTATTACGTATTTTTTTTCTTTATTTAAAATATTTTTTAAACAATTATATTTAAATTAATTTACTTATTTAAAATATATTTTTTATTTCAATTACAATTATAATTTTTATTTCTTAAAATTGAAAATTATAAATTTTGTTTTTCAATTAGAATTATAATTTCTATTTTTTTTCAATTCTATTTTTTCTTTTTTTTTTCTTTTTTAGGGTATTTTTTATTTTTTTACAATATTTTTTTCCTTTTCTTGAGATAATTTTTTAAAAAATATTTTGAAATGGACAACATAATTTAAAATTATATTTTTTATTTTAATTAAAGTTAAAATTCTTATTTTTTTAAAATTTTAATTTTTAAATTTCTTTTTTTCACATTTTTTTCCTCATTTTTTCACTTTTTTATACATTTATTTTTTTATCAAATTTTACTTCAAATTAAAATTTTAATTTTTTTATTCAAATTTACAATTATATAACTTTTTTATTTTTTTCATTTCTTTCTATTTTTATGAAATTTTTTTAGGCTACTTTTTTTATTTATTTCAAATATTTTTTAAATAAATTAATTTTAATTTGAGAAAGTAATTTGAAATGATATTTTTATTTTAATTAATTTTAAAAAATTTATTTTTTTTAAATTTCAAATTATAATTCTTATTTTTCTCAATTTTTTTAGAATTTTGATTTTTTAATGGCACTTTTTATTTTTTAAATTTTTTTTTGATTTGTTATTAAAAATAATAATTTGAAAAAAAATCATCTTAAATTAATTTTTTTATTTGAATTACAAATTCAAATTTTTATATTTTAAATTTCAATCAAAATTAAAAATTTAATTTATTTATTAATTTAAAATTTTAAAAATTATTTTTTCCCATACTTTTCTGATTTTTTTCTTTTTTTTGGGTGGGAAAAATGGAAAACGCGGGAATGGCATTTTTAGAAACTCCATTTTGAATGGCGTTTTTAGAAACGCCATTTAAAATGGCGTTTCTAAAAATGCTATTTTAAGTGGCGTTTCTTTTTTTTTTTTCGGACAATGCCATCGTGGAAAAAAACAAGGGTGACGTGGAAGGAGAAAACGCCATTTTGAATGGCGTTTTCTCCTTTTGCATTACTTTGGTAAAAAAGTTAAGTTTTGAATTATTTTTATAAATAAATTTTTTTTTGTATTATTTAGGAAAAGAGCTCCAAAATGCGGCATCATGATGCAGATGAATTGAAATTATCAAATTTTCTTCCTGACAAGTTGTAAGGCTAATTTCCTAGCCAATTGGTGTTGAAATATGGATCACATTGTTCCATGTAAAATTTTATGAAAAAGGAAAACTTGAAACTTGTTGGACCATCTAGACTCCAAACATTAACATTTTCCAAGAAAATGCTCAAATTTAGAATCACTTAGCACCACTTAGCATGAAACAATATAATTGGGATATCATTTGGAATCCCTTTCATTTTTCTATTTTCAAAAATAGAAAAATTATAATTTTTCTAAATTTTAAAACATAAAAATATTTGGAATAGTCGATTATTTTTAGAAATATAAGTATGATAATGGCGGCAAAAGTAATGAAAAAGATGGTGGAGATAGTGGTAGTTTTGATGACAGGGCAGCGATTAGGGGTAGCAATCGGGTCGGATCGGATCAGATACGGATCGGGTCAGATACAGATTGCATCAAAAAATATCAAATCTGAATCAAATCTATTTATTAAACAGATCAGATTTTCAAATCTGAACCTGACCCATTTAATAAACAGGTCACCCGATCTGACCCATTTAACCTGTTTATTAAACAGTTAACCTGTTTATCCGATCCGATCCGATCCGTTTAATCCGTTTATCATTTAACCTATTTAACAAATAGCTAACCTATTTAATCAACCCAATCCAACCTGTTTAATCTGTTTAGAAATTTAAACTGTTTCATAGATAAACAAAAGGCCAATAAAATTGAGGAACAAAGACCCCTAAAGATTGTGAAGTGCAAGCAACAATCTTGGATGCTTCCTAATGATCATCAGGGATAAATGAGACAATACATAAATGATACATGCAAGATACTATTCATTAAATAAATCGTAGGTAAATAATGATTATCAGAGAGCCAGGAACCCATAAATCAGATCAAAAACGGTTAGACAAAAATCTCTGATTTAAACCAGTCGAGCAAAGACCAGATCACACAAACCTCCCAGAAACCCTAACGTAAATTTTAAAAAAAAATCCAATTAGATAAACAATGATCATCAGAGAGTCAGGAACCCATAAATCAGAACAAAAATAGTTAGACAAAAATTTTTGATTTAAACCAGCCAAGCAAAGATCAGATCACATAAACCTCCCAGGAACCCTAACGTAAATCCAAGAAAAAAATTAATAAATCGATTGCATAAATGAGACAATACATAAATGACTATGAAATCCCAGAATAATAGATCAGATTACTATAAAATCCCAAAAACCCTAATGTAAATCCAAGAAAAAAATTTTTTGATCTAGATCGAACACCAACCCCAAAGATTGGAGCAAAAATCCTCGTGATTCCTCCGAGTTTGCCATCATCGTGATGTCGGGTGTCATGATGGCTAAAGAGTAAAGATGGAGGCCAGGTCCCGATTGGTGCTCCCATGATGAGGGGAGACCGGAGAGGAGCAGCATCTAAGGGAGGAGGTTGAGGAGGAGGAGGAGGGAATCCCTAAACTTCTTCTGAGTTTCCTTCAGTACAACTGCGAACGGAGAGAAGCCGGTAGTAGACGGCCACCTATTGCCGATGGTGGGGAAGATGGTGGGGGATCATCGACTGAGAGGAGGGATGGAATGAAAACCCTAGAGGGGATGGAATGGAAACCCTAGAGGAGGGAAGGGGAATAGCTGCGAGCCTAGGATGGAAAGCGATGTTTCGTCCGATTGAATGGCAAAGGAAAGAATATAATCTGATAACACTTAAGCTGATTAAGGTTATAAATAATGGGTTAAATGGGTTATAATCTGACCCGACCCAATCCAATTCAATCCATTTATTAAACGGGTTAAACAGATCAGTAACCTAAAATCTGAACCCGATTTGATTATTAAATGGGTTAAACAGGTCAATCTGTTTATGATCCGAACCCGTTTAATCCAAACCCAAATCTGTTTAACACGGATCAAATACGAGTCGGATTGGTGGGTCGGATCGATTTTTGCCACCCCTAGTAGCGATGCTATATTAATGGAGATGCCAATGATGATAATATTAGTATGTCTTAGCGATGGCAGTGGTTGCAATGGAGAGAGTAGGGGTGCTAGCAATATGGTGGAGGTGGCAATAGAGAGAAATTAAGTATGCAAAAGAAGTAACAATGGTGGTGGTGGTGTGGTTGAGGTGGTGGTACTAGCTAGAGACTTTATAGTGAAGATGGTGAGAACATTAAGAGTGATGATTATGATGGTGGCAGTAGCAATGGTAATAAAGATAGTGTTTATAGTGATGGTAAAGGATATAATTAAGTTTTTTATTTTTTAAAACAGTGAAAGCAATAATTTTTTAGTTTTATTTTCTAAAAATAAAAAAATAAAAATAATAGCATTAAATATATTTTGTTACTATATTTTTTGTGATTTTATTTTTAAAAATAAAAATAAGAAATAAAAGTAATATCAAACACACTCTTCAAGAATTAGCATATGAATAGCAATTTGCTATTATTTTCTCTAAGGGGTGGGGGTTGAGGGTGTTGAGCGAGACCACAAGAATTGGGAGCGAAGCAGGGTCGCAAGTTCAGAGTCCCATCAGTATTCAATTGCGTTGATTGAAAATTAGCAGTCAAATATTCTTTCTTCTAATCCAAAAAAAAAAAAAACTTAGTAGACATAAATCTCAATTTATAAGTAGCTCACCTACATGATCCATGGTTAAGACTGATCACTGATCCTGTCTTTCACAATGTTGTCAGTTCAATCCTTCCACATGTGCATGTAGCCTACATCTTGAGATTATTTAATAGCACATGATACTTCTCCCCTTCTCATGCTGCACATCAACCATTATGCTATAAAGATAACTTAAGTGTGGGAAATCCTATGGCTGTATGCTTAGCTCTATATCGGTTATGCACTAGATATATTTTTGACATTTATACAAAATCAAAAAATTAAATCTAAATAATATCTTTGGGTAGCCTTTTTAGGTGGAATCATGAATTGTTATAAATAATATTAGAGCATATGCAGATCATGACCTTTATAGAGCAGGAGATATTGTAATCCTCATCTAGATTGGACTTGTAGTTTCTATAATTGGATTTGAATGGATTTGGATATGAACTCTTAGCTTGGCAAGCATGCTAGAATTTAAATAGAGGGAGGTCGTGAGAATCCGTGTAGGTGAATGTTTCTCATATGAGCTGTATATTGGATAGATCTTAATTTTTGGATGAGGTTCTTAGTTGTTATGATAAGCTTATAATATTAGTTACAAAAATATAGATTAGAGAGGGTTTGGAAAAAACTTTAGGTGATACCTTATGATATTATCTTTAGTGGGTCTCTACTTTGGTCCCACGTCCAAATTTTGCAAGTTCCGATGATTTCCTTTTTGAACTTTATTTCTTTGGTCAATGTAATTCCTCCTCAATGATATCATGACCATCCATATCAGTGGAAACTTTATTTCCCAAGGCATTATACATGGTGACTTTGGGGCATTGAGTTCAGATTCTTTTTTATTTTTGATAAATGAGTTCAGATCCTCTATGGTATGCTTTTTACATGACAAAGTGACATACCACTTTGAATGGCCATCACGTTATGCATCCTCTGTGGTGTGTGGAGCAAAACATGCCCCATAAAGAGTCCGAACCTCATGCATGTAAATTGGTATGACCAATATAAATTTTTTTCATGAGAGATTCTATCACTTAAATATACAGCTCAAGTGAAATTTATTTAATTAGCAGCTATTGCAGTCAACTTACTATTGTCTGTCATCTGTAATGAGCACCTACAAAACAGTGTCCTCACAGATAAGAGTTGTGTCCGGCGGAAACCCTTCGATGCTTAAGTCAGAGCAGAAATTGGTGAACAGTAGTAGATTTGAGTATCGAAAATAGCAAAACTCTGACCAGAAGTATTTTACCAGTACTGTTCCCTTACCCTTCTTTTATAAATGAATCTGATGTAACTGTCGAGTATGTGGTCTCACTTTTTATGATGCTAAATTATCGAGTCATAATTATGGAGTTAATGGGTCATTAATTCTCACTAATTATCGTGACACATATTCGATAACCGTTCATAATGATTACCGCATGTTGAACAGACTGACCGACTATATGTCGGCAATATTGATATGCCGATAGAACGTTCAAGTGATCATCAGTTAGTAGTTCTGATGTGCCGACGATCTCAAGTCGGAGATTGTTCTACTGTTGATCGGTAGTAGCCAAATATCAATTAGTTTGCCAACCATGAGTCGATGTCAGCCGATGCGTAGTTGGCATTGTATGTTCAGTCGGTCGATCTTTGTTGAGTCGGATGTCGGAGGTTGGTTGACTTGAGTTGGAGGTCAATAGACTTATTCCAACAGTTGCCCCCCACTCTCAAGTCCAAGGTGATCCGACATATGCCACCACATGGTTTGTGACATTGGACGAAGGGAGTCTTTTCACGTCATATCGAATCCCAATTTGGCTGCTAACTTCTTCAGGATATGAGCGTCGGCTATTTTTGTCATTTCGATGAGTACAGAGTCATCATTAGACTGTCACACTGACAGGATGATTCGGTATCGGATGTCAGTGTCAAATGTCATTTCGAAAAGGCAAATTGACGTTGGACGATATGATTCTGACTAGTAGATCTTTTCCACGTGTCTGAATGTCATCGGGTCAGAACTGTTCATGTGGATAACGGTGATATGCCTCGATCTGGAGTAGGGGCGTGGAACCGTTCGATCAATGGTTGGTCCAGATATCACCATGTGTCATCATCTGGTGAGATCTCGATTTGACCGCTTCGATCCTGACTATTGAGGGATCCTATATATAGGGTCACTTTCAGCCAATTTTTTACTTTTCATTTGTCTCTTTTGTTGTGAAAACTCTGTCGGAGGATCGTTCCAGCATCTGAAGATTCTTTCTTCCTCATCTTCTCTTTTAAGTTTCAGGTTAAGTCCTCTATCTTTTTCGAGTCGTTCTTCATCTCCTTTAGCCTCTTTCTCTTCAATGGCTAGGGGTTTCTCTTCTTGGGACGGTCGGTCGGAGAATCTGATAGATGACTTCCAGTCGGATCTGAAAGTGGAGGTTTCTTCTCTTTCGAAATCGAATGTCGAACGGCTCTGAGAGCAATATTGCATCCCAGATGAGTATCAATTTTTTGCCCCTGGTGCCGATGGTCGAATGAATGCCCTTCCTTCGGGCCAGGTGGCCTTCTATATTGAAGATCTTCAGACGGATCTTCGATTTTCGATTCTGGAGTTCGTACGAAATATTTTAGACTACTACGGTCTCTGCTCTGCTCAGCTGGCACCGAATTTGGTCTGGCTAATAATCAACTTTGCTCTGTTGTGTCGGTTACTATCGACCATACCTCATCCTTCCCTTTTCTGTACTTTCTTCATCCTTCAACCTCATCCCAAGGTCAGGGGTTGGTGATTCTTCAATCTCTGAAAAAGCCTCTCTTTCATCACCGGTCTTCCATCGTCCACCATGGGTAGAAAAATCAGTTCTTTTTTGTTTCTTCCTCTCTTCCTTGGGGCTTTCCTTCTCACTGGGGTGATCCAAGAACTGGTCCCAACGATAACAGTTAGGTGGAGGTTGACGATCGGGAGGACTTCCATCAGCTGAAGGATATTAGGGTCTCGCCGCAAAGGGAGCTTTTGACCGAACGGGCTCTCTATGATACCGGCCTTAGTTCGGCCGCCAACTTAGGTATAGTATAGTTAATTATTTCTGACTTGATTCTTCCTTAGTTTCTGGATTGTGTTGACTTTTGTTCTGATTCAGCCATGTAGCCAAGGGTGCGAGTGTCGCTTGCTGATGTTCGTCAGCATGCTGCTAGGAAAAGGGTAGCATTTGAGGCTGGACCTTTCCGACCACTGAAGAAGAGTCGAGTTACAGTTTTCGCATAGGCTCAAGCTGCTGCTTCAATGCAAACTCCAGCTGCTGCTTCAATGCTGATTGAGGAACCTGATGTACCATCGATTTCTGAGCCGATCCTGATGCTATCAGCCCCGACAATACTTTCCACTGCATCATTCACAGATGGGGTGGCAAGAGAAGGAACTACCGCAGCTAAGTTGGTAGCTCCGTCAATCGAGGAGGTTTGGGCTGAGGTAGAGGTTGCGATCGAACCCAAGCAATCAATGGCTACGCCAGTTACTCCTTTGGAAGGAGTTTCTCTGACGTAGTCTAGTTCAAGTTTTCCCGCACTTTCAAATATGGGGCTGTCGATAGGAGATCAGAGAAAAGCTCCGATGACTTCGACGGAGGATGCAGCATCGAAGGGCCACACAGTCCATTTCAATCTTGTAGTGCCCGTAGATGAGTCAGCCCTGGTCAATCCAACATTGGCCAAGCAGCTTCTCCATACCGTAATTCTTCCGACTGACCGGGAGAGTTGAAGAAAGAGGACAATGGCTGAGATATTCTCATCCTTCTATCCAATGATACTCGGGATAAGCCATTTTTTTTTGTTTTAATCTAACTCATCTTCTGTTTGCAGTTGATCCATGACATATCTGCTTTGGAAGTCGACTCTGAGAAATTTGGTGACTTTCGTCAGTCGTGGATGAATAAAGTGACGGTCGTCGATGCTGAGAAGGCGGCTGCTCTTGAACAACATAAGTCGGCAGCTAAGTGGAAGGCCAAGCTTCAGCAAAAGATCTCCCAATTAACTGACGACTTGAAATTTTCTGGAGCCAAACTTAAGTCGGCTCGTCAAAATATTTTGGCTCTTGAGTTGAAGATCAAGAACAAGAAACACTCCATCCACCGGCTTCGATGGAAATGAGACGGATGTATTGCTGAACTCGAAGCCGAATGTGGATGACATCGGATCAGTCTGGAAAGGCTGGCACTAGCCGAAAAAAAGTCATCTTCCGCATGAGCCGACGCTAAGCTGGCACGAGCTGATGCTAAGCTGGCAAAGGCGGAAGCAGAGTCGGCGAGGGAGGCATTAAGTCGGGCAATCGAGGACTTCAAGAATTCAGAAAAATTTAAAGAAAAGATCCTCGAAGGCGGATTTGTCTCTTGCTATGCCAGGTATGAAGACGGTCGAGATATGGTTGAAAAATTATATCCGAACCTCGACTTGAGCATCATCGTTCCTTCAGGATCGAAAGATGGAGCTGCTGAAGAAAATATAGTGTCGGCTGAAATAAGGACACCGACATCACCATCACTAGAAGTCATCCAAATTCTCAAAGTTTCTCCAGAGCAAAGAGATAAGGACGGTGATGAAGTTTGATCGGTGTAATTTTATTTTCTTTTTGTAATCAAACACTTCTAATCAGACTTCGCTCTAATTTTTTAACTTCTTTACAATGAATGAAAAAAAAAATTTAAGTTAAGATTTTCATCTGATTTTTGTCCGATTGTGTTTGTCTGTAATTGTTTAATTATCGAATATTAATCGATGAACTGATTGTTCAATAGAAACTTGTAGAATCACCAATTAATCTCATAATTCTTTTGACGTACTTTAAGAATTAGGATAAACGATAATAAGTCAAATTTTTTGGGTCCGATGTTTAATCGGGTTTGTACGTCAAGTCTTTTGATAATCAATGGCAAGTCAAATATCCTTCGACTGGCCGTAGTCAAGTCGGTACAATTTCAATCTGATCTTGATCGTATTGGCATAATGTTTCACTTAGTGAGGACTAAGTCGGCATAATAGTCTTTTGATTATGGTTGGCTTTTACAGTGAAAAGCCGACGTATATTTAGTATCGAGATATAGTCAGTACTATGACTTTTATAGTGAAAGCCAGTACAATTAATATCAGTTTTTATAGTAGAAAACTGAAGTAATTTCTGTGTTGGAGTATAGTCGGTAGTTCGGCTTTTACATTGAAAGCCGACATATGGTCGATGGTTGATAAAAATCTATCGTTCACTTGTCAATGCAAAATTGTTTCATAGTCAACTGAGACTTGTGATTCTGAAATTTTGTATTTCATTTCGAGCAATATATACAAAGGCAATTTTATTGATGATACATCTTTAAGTTGTCGACATTTTATGTTTGGAGAATAGTCGATCCTTCAAGTATTTCTAGCCGATATGCATCCGATCTGAGTGTTTCGACTATTCTGTAAGGTCCTTCTCAGTTCAAAGATAGCTTTTCTTGATCCAAAGATTTTGAGACCTCTGCTTTCCTTAGGACCAAATCTTCTGGTCGGAAGATCTTTGGCTAGACTCTTGCATTATAGTATCAAGCTACTCTTTGTCGATATACAGTCATCTGAACTTGAACTTGCTGTCGGACTTCTGAAAGTAGATCTAAATCAGCTCTCCGACATTTGAAATTGCTCAGCTCACTATATTGTTCGATCCTTGTTGACGGCAATCCGATCTCGAGTGGGATTATCGCTTCTATTCCGTAAGCCAAATTGAATGGAGACTCTCCCATTGGTATATGGGGAGTTGTTCGGTATGCCCATAAGATCGGATATAATTCTTCTACTCATAGGCCTTTGGCTTCATTCAGTCGGGTCTTGAGTCTATGCAAAATTATTCGGTTGGTTACCTCCACCTCTCCGTTTGATTATGCATAGCCGATTGAGGTTTGTGCATAATATAGAATTTTACATAGAACTCTTTGAAGTTCTGATTATCGAATTGCCGACCATTGTCAGTGATGATGATGTGTAGCAAACCAAATTTGTATATGATTGATTTTTGAATGAAGTCTTTCATCTTACTTTCGATAATTTGTGTCAGAGGTTCAGCTTCTACCCATTTAGTGAAGTAATCGATAGCAACCATAATGAATTTTCTCTGATCAGATGCTGGGGGAAAAGGATCGAGTATGTTAATTCTCTACTACGAAGGGCCATGGTACAATCAATATAAGCTGGCTGGCCAGTTGGTGCTGGATATGCGTATATTTCTGGCATGGTTCACACCTTCAGACAAGCTTAGCTGCATCTTTTTTCATGGTGGGCCAATAATATCCTTGTCGCAAGATTTGTAGGCTAATGATTTGCCCTCCAAATAATTTTTGCAAATCCTTTCGTGAACTTCTCAGAGTGCATAGTCGGTATCTGTCGGTTCCAAACACTTTAGTAAAGAAAGAGAGAATGATCTTTTGTAAAGATGACCATTCATCATAATATATTGAGAGATTGTCCATCAAAGTCGTTTGGCTTCTGAGAGATCCATAGGAAAAATCTCATTTGTTAGGTACTGGATGATCGGATCCATCCAACTTGATTCAACAGTGAGCTGTAATACCTCTTCAACTTTGTCGATACTTAGCTGTTCAAGACATTCAATGAATGTCCGGCTCAATGAGTTGAAAGAAGTAGTTGCAAGTCAGGAGAGTATGTTGGCCCGAGTATTTCCAGTTCTTGAAATGTGAAGATCTCAAAGTATTTCAAGGTTGACATAAGATCCTTCATCATCTAAAGATACTTCATCATAACTGGGTCTTGGGCTTCAAATTCGCCCTTGACCTATTCAGTAATTAATTACGAATCGATGAAGACCTTCAGACTATCGAGTCAAGTTCCATGGCGATCTCCAAGCCGGCTAAGAGTGCTTCATATTCGGCTTGGTTATTTGATGCTTTGAAGTTGAACCAAAAGGCGTATTCAGTAACTATCTCTTCAGAATTTGTAAGGATAAGACCAGCTCCACTACCCTATGTATTAGATGCTCCATCAATGTGTAGCACCCAAGTCGACTTTAGGTCAGGTTCGAGAATCATGGTCTGCTTTATTGTATCATCAGTTTTATTCTCTGGTTTATTATCGGATACTGTACATTCGATGATAAAGTCGGCTAGAATTTACGTCTTCATTGACGGACGTGGGCAATATTATATGTCGAATTCATCAAATTTTACCACCCACTTTGTCATTCGATCCGAAGTATCAGGTCGATGCAAGATTACCTTCAACGGCTGGTCAGTCAAGACCACAATCGGGTGCGCTTGGAAGCATGGACGAAGCTGTTGCGATGGTATGATCAGAGCATAGATCATCTTCTCCACTCTTGAATACCTTATTTCGGTATTATGTAGCACCTTGCTGGTGTAATAGATTGGTCGTTGGATTCAATTTTCATCTTCTTGGACGAGCACCGAACTGGCCGCTTCAATTGAAGTTGCCACATAGAGATACAGTGTTTGTCCAACCTTTGGTTTTGTGAGCAGAGGCAGAGAGGCCAAATACTTTTTCAAGTCTTTGAAGAATTGTCAGTATTCATCCGATCATGAGAAGTCCTTCGTTTGCCGTAGAGTTTTGAAAAAAGATAAACATCTATCAGCCGATCTAGAAATGAATCGACTGAGTGCGGTAACTCTTCCATTAAGTTGGTGTATCTCCTTTTCAGAGTCTGGGTGCTTCATGTTGATGATAGCTTTTATCTTCTCGAGATTAATCTCAATTCTTCGTTGTGACACAAGAAATTTGAAGAATTTTTCAAAAGTCACCCCAAACGCATACTTAGTCAGATTGAACTTCATCTGATGTTGTCGAAGTGTGCTAAAGACTTCTTTCAAGTTCCAAACATGCTCTGAAGCTTGGGAGCTTTTCATTAGCATGTCATCCACATATACTTCCATGTTTCATCCGATTTGTGCTTTGAAGATCTTATTGACAAGTTGTTGGTAGGTGACTCTGGTATTTTTCAAACCAAAAGACATCACTTTATAACAGTATATACCTTTATCGATTACGAAGGCTGTGTGCTTCTCATCTTCAGGCGCCATCTGAATTTGATAATATTCGATAAAGGTATCCATGAAGCTTAAAAATCGATGGCCTGAAGTTGCATCAACTAGTTGGTCGATCTTCGATAATGAAAAGCTGTCTTTTGGATAAGTTTCATTCAAATCTGTATAGTCGATGCAGATCTTCTATTTTTTATTGATTTTTCTCACCATTACTATGTTGGCAAGTCAGTCGGGATAAGTAGCTTCTCTGATGAAGCCTGCTACGAGGAGCTTGTCGACCTCTTCATCAATGACCTTCTGTCTTTCGAGGGCAAAAGATCATTTTTTCTGTCTCACTGGCTTGACATTTGGATTGATGTTGAGTCAATGAGTTATTACATTCAGAGGGATACCTGGCATGTCGGTAGCTGACCAAGCAAAGATGTCGACGTTTGCTCTTAGTAGATTTATTAATTACTGTCGCTCCGGATCAGACAGCTGCGATCCAATTTGGACCGTCTTTTCTGGATCTTCTTCTTTTAGTGAGATGAAAACCAGTTGTTCAACTGGTTCGCCTCTCTCATGATTCTCTCTTTGATCTAATTTATCGACGGATAGAGAGTCTTCAAGTTTATTATTTTAAGTGGAGACCAAAATACAGCATCGAGCTAACTATTGGTCTCCACACATTTCTCTGACTTCATTTCTTGTCGGAAATCGGATCAATAAATGGTATGTTGAGACCGCCGCTCTCAGTGCATTAAGGCTAGGTCATCCAAGTATGGAATTATAGGTCGAAGGGACTCGGACAACCATGAATGTCACATAAATAGTGCTCTACAGTGGTTCAGTTTCTGCGGTTAAGGGAAAAAAAAATTTTTCTTCTACAATCATAGCATCCCCAGTAAAACCGATCAATGGCGTCGAGACTCTTCTGAATCGATCAGTCGGTAGTTACATTTGAAAGAAAGTCGAGTAAAAAAGGATATCAGTCAAACTTTCATTATCTACAAAAATTCTTTTTACATCATAATTTGTTATTGTTACCGAAACAACAACAGCATCATCATCTCTTCACTGACTCTTCTTCGGAAGTTGCCTCCCAGTTTGGTCGCTTAGAGATCATGTTGATCATCCCTCCAGTCAGCTGATTATTGATAGCCTCCTCAATTTGCGGCTCAGGTCGTTGATTAGCAGGAGGTTAAGTTGGCTGATCCCTTCGGTACTTTCTGAGGTAGCCTCATCGAATCATGACTTCTATCTCATCCCTGAGCTGGATGTATTGTTCAGTATCGTGATCGTGGTCACGATGGAACCGACAGTACTTCCTCCGATCACGATTCCTCGAGGGTGCTTTCATCGGTGGAGGGTGTTGTAGGTATTCTGCCCCTTTGATCTTTATGAATATCTACGCACGGGGAGCAGAGAGTGAAGTATAAGAGTCATACCTACCGTAGTTCGATTTTGGGCCATAGTTTGGCTTTGGACTCCATCGTTGAGGTGAAACTCGCTTATTAGAGGGTGGCCTACTTGATTCGATCGGAGCTCCACCTTTCTTCTATTTCTTCTTCTGACTTTTGCCTTCTGTCTGACGTCGGTCAGAAGCTGCCTCATCCATGCAGATATACTTGTATGCATATTTGAGAAATTCAGCATAGGTCCAGGGGAGAGTTTTGTCCAAAGAGTAGGAGAACCTGGACCCCCTCAGACCCCTTTTTATGATCGATATAGCCGTGTCCTCATTGAGGTCCCTGACCTCAAGTGTGGTCGTGTTGAAACGAGCCACAAAATCTCTTAAAATTTCAGTCTCTCCTTGTTTGATTGAGAGAGACTATCGGATATTCGTGGCGGCCTTCGGCTAGTACTGAAGTGAGCTGCGAAAGAATGTTCAAGCTGCTCAAAAGAATCGATGCTTTTCGATTGAAGCTCGAAATACCAAGCTCGAGTAGTTTTCCGAAGAGTTACCGAGAAGTCAATGCATAAGAGGACGTCAGTTGCCCTCTGAATCATCATGAGAACTTTATAGCTCTCTAGATGGTCGATTGGATCAGTGGAGCCATCGTATGGCTCCACTTATGGCATCTTGAATCAAGATGGGATCGGCTCATCCAAGATGTGCCGAGAGAGAAGTTAGGCGGTGTAAAAGTCATAGTCGCTAGAGGATTTCTGACCTTCCATTTGAAGCCGGTCAAGTCAGCGCTCGATTTTTTGAAACTTACATTCATAGTCATCCATCCGTCGTTGTCGGGAGACTCCGGGGGTGGAACCTCTCGATGAATTTGGGGGAGAAGCAGAAGACGTCTGCGGCCGTTTCCCTTTCCTAACACTGTGAAGATGGGAAGGAGAGGAGGAACGCCGCGAGCGGTGGGTGGCACGGTGAGAGTGTCGGAAATATGGTCGTCCATCTTGATGGGAGTGTCAAGACGGCCACTCCGGGGAGGAAGAAGGTGACTGCCGCGGAGGGCGGCGGCTGTGCCTGGATGGCACTGACTATGCCACCAGCTGCTCTGCCGACGGTGGCTGCTGCTGCTGGATTTGCTGTTGTTGGAGGCTTCTGACAGTCTTCGTCAGAACATTCATCTGCTGCACGAGTGCAGCGATTTGAGCATCCGTGGTGACCACAGGACGTGAAGAGTTAGGCTCTGCTACCGGAGGTGGGGGAGGAGCATCTTTCCGACAAGAAGAGTGCCTCGCCGATCCGATCAAACGTTGGGCTTTGATTTTCGACATGATTGATTGCAGATTTTTTCAACCCCTTCCTGACGCACCAATCTGTTGCGGTCAACTTTCTGTCGCTTATTGCCGGTGATAAGCACCTGCAAAATAGTGTCCTCACAAACTGGAGTTGTGTTTGGCGGGGACCCTCCGATGCTTAAATCAAAGCAAAAATTGATGAACAGTAGTAGATTTGAGTATCGAGAGTAGCAGAGCTCTGGTCAGAAGTATTTTACCAGTACTGTTCCCTACCCTCCTTTTATAAGTGAATCTGATGTAACTGTCGAGTACGTAGTCTCACTTTTTATGACGCTAAATTATCGGGCCATAATTGTGGAGTTAGTGGGTCATTAATCCCCACTAATTGCCGTGACACGTATTCGATAACCGTTCATAACGGTTACCGCATGTTGAACAGACTGTCCGACTATATGTCAGCAATATTGGTATGTCGATAGAATGTCCAAGTGATCATCGGCTAGTAGTTCTAATATACTGACAGTCTCAGATTGGAGATTGTTCTGCTGTTGATCGGTAGTAGCCGAATGTCAATCAGTTCACCGATTATGAGTCGATGTCAGCCGATGCGTAGTCGGCGTTGTATGTTCAGTCGGTCGATTTTTGTTGAGTCAGATGTTGGAGGTTGGTTGACTTGAGTTGGGGGTCGATTGACTTACCCCAACAGCAGCTAAAAGTTTTTGAGGTGGGTCCTCTTAAATCCCAATATATATGGTGGAAACTCCACTTTCCATGCTTGGGAGGTGTTATTCATGGTGGATGTTGAAACATCATGACCTGTGGTGCATAAGTAGGCCTACGTAACGAATGGATCGGGCTGAATCCAGCCAAAGGTACCTTTTAATTTATTGAGAAATTTTTTGTGCACCATAGGTGGTGCACATGGTTCTGCACCGCCCGCGGTGCACAAAGAATTCCCCTAATTTTTTTAGACTCAGATCTGTTCTGGTGTTAAAGCTTACTTCCCATGCCCGAGCCCACTATTTATAGAGAGTTGAGCTTTCAGGACGGATCGCGGGCTTTAACAAAGAAATAAGATCACTTGAATGTTGATCAGGATAAGATCACTTGGCAGCTGGAAGCCTTGGGTAATTTCTCCTCTTCTTCCTTATTCAGGTTCTTCATATCTAGAGGTTTGAGGTGGTCTCTAGCTAAAAAAATCTGGAAGAGTAAACTCCCTTCAAAAGTCAAATGTCTCGTGTGGCTTACTCTATTGAAAAAGATTAATACCAGGGATCTTCTCCAAAAGAAGCTCCATAGAAACTTTGATGGTTGCGTTCTCCGTTCTGGAGCCTGTGAATCTGTGGACCATTTATTTGTAAGCTGTCCTTTTACCTCTCAGATCTGGTCTTGGATATGTGACAGCTTAAAAGTCCCTTTTGGACCTGATAATCTGATCCAAATATGTTCTTCTTGGTGCAAACGTAACTTCAACCGTGATCGTCGACAACCTATGCTCGTGATTGTGGCTGCGTTGATTTAGTGTTGCTGGGAAGAAAGAAATGCGAGAATCTTTTTAAACAAAACTTCTTCGGAAGAGAGGGTGTTCTGGAAATTGCCTCACGTAATCAGTGATTGGACGGCTCTTTGCAGTCAAAAGGAGTTATCAGGTCTTTTAAAAATTGCTAACTACCTCTTCATCAAAACAGCCTGATCTCAGCTATGATTTTGAGTTCACTGAGTGTATTTTCTGATATCAAATCTTTGGTTTTGCTTCCTACATCTATCTTCTCTTGTTTTCTTTATAACATTTTGTAACCACCCTGATGTTTTCTGTTCCAGCTGAAGCTCATCTGTATCCTACTCTTGTATAGCTATTTATTAATAAAGATTGGGTGGCCTATAGCCTCCCACATTCTCAAAAAAATAATAATAATAAAGGCAGTCCCAAAATATTTTGGATTTTCAATTTTCCTGCGCGTGATAAAAAAAAAATTATAAAATCTTCTTTCTTTGATCTTTTCTCCCCTTCTGTCGCATGCACCGAGGAATGCACGATATGTAAAAACGTGTCCCGGAGATTTTAGCTAGTTACATGATACTTTGGAATAGACGAGAACTCTCATTCTCATTGATATTATTATCATAAAGTAATTATATTACAACCTCTTTATATAACTTAAAACTTATTTGTTTTATCGTAACAGTAATCATCGTCATGTATTTCTCCTTCACATGTTTATATGCTGCTTTTGAGGAGGATTTAATTCTCTATAACTCCCAGCATTCCACCATAGATTTGGTGATGAGTCTAAAATCCCTTTGCTATTTGAGCATGGATCCCTTACGGTTCTGCGGCCTCATGGACTGTAATGCATCTAAGAATGGTGTCTATCGTAGGAGGGACGGTCGTGCATGAACATAGGGTATGCGATGCACGTCATGTGCATTATTTGATAGCTGTCCATCTTATGGTGGATGCTATCTATGAGTGCATTGCACCTACTGTGTGGCATACGAACTGTAGGGGATCCACACTCTTGAGATTTAGCTATAGCCTTTCTATCTCAAATCAAGAAAAAACAAAAAATTTTAGACAATATATTATGTGTCTGGAATCTTTTCGCTAGCATCACACCAACCGCATATATCAGACTAGAATAAGGATCCTTCATGGTGCCAGAGTGACACCGTAGGATGTGGTTTGATATCTATCATAGAATAGATGGCTGTATACGGACATACATAGACTACATATGTTGTTTGATGGCCGCTCATGATCTGATGGTGACCATCTATAAGCTCACAGCAGGGATCCACGCTCATCAGACCCACCCCACCTCTCCTCGGCCCAACTCTCCAAGACCAATACCAGTTCCTAGTCCCAAATGAATAGGCATGGCAGTCAGGCAAGTTTTTCCAGATTTCCGATCTGCTCCAAATTCTAATAGAATCCGTTTAGCATACCCTATTAAGATTCAGAATGAATTTAAGATTTAAAACTAAAATCTATTCAAATTTGAAATGGATTTGAGATTTGTCTCTCGGGTACCTGCTACCCAAATCTGTTTAGATATAAATATAAACCTTAGGACCTGGCCAACATCTAAGCTTTTCTATTGGCCACGCCAAGCCTCCCACCTGATTGAGACTCCAGGGGAGGGAAAAAAAAACAGAGGGAAACCTAGGGGAAAATAAAAAAAATATCATGGAGAAAAAAAAAAAAAGGAAAGGTGGAAAATCTAAAAGTGAGACCTTTCCCATATGGATTGATGAATTCTTTTCTCTTCCCTTCTTTTTTTTTTTTTTTTAATTTTCTTTCTTCGAAGATCCATGGGAAAATAGAGCACTTGAGGGAGATAGGAGGGGTTTCTTAGGTTCTAAGTCTCCCACCCGATTGAGACTCCTGAGGATGGAGGAGCATCAAGGAAAAATCAAGGAAAACAAGGGAAAGTGGGAAAAATTGAACGATTAGACCTTTTCCCACATAGATTGATCATTTTTTTTTTCTTTTCACTTTTTTTTCCTTTTCATTTCGTTCTCTTTCTTTCAAGATCTGTGGGAAAGGAGAGTATCTGAGGGAGATTGGAGGGGTATTTTGTGGGAGTTGTGGCAGTGGGAGTTGGTCCCCTGAGGTTTTGAGAGGTTGATCTTGGTAGAAGCATGATACTTGTAGTGTTTGAGAAATTTTGATCTAAAAGATTTTTTTTTGGCTGCAAAATTTTTGATTTATCAAGTGGGTTGGGGTACCCGATGGATATACCAATTTTAAATGGGATAGGTTTGGAATTTATGGTTGATTTCTTAATCATGTTTGGGATGGGCTCGAATAGTTAGATTTAATTTTAAATAGGTTTAGATATGGATAGGGCAAATTTTGCGGGTATCCTACCCATTGCCATCCCCGCAATTGAGGCTTCCAGTTATGACAAAAATAGTGCCTCTACTCATTCTATTTCTCCATTGGTTTCACCAGCACTCCCTTTGGATCAACTCCTTCCTCCTCTCCTTGTGGACGTTCTATTTTTTCTTCTCTGACCAAAAGAAAGATTGCAATCAAAGAAAAGAATACTCATACCGCTTCTGTCCTGCCAAGGCTTCCTGTCACTGGTATAAATTTTTTTTATTTTTGATGATATAAATTTCTTTCTTTCAAAGATTCTATTACTCAAATATACAGCTCAAGTAAAATTTCTTAATTAGTAGCTAAAAATTTTGGAGTTGGGTATTGGGGATGTCTGATCAGGACACCTCCATAGAATCTTTTCAATACCATACGTCAAAGCAAAAAAAAAAATAAAATAAAATAAAAATATAATTAAATACGTGCATCAACCAAAAGACTCATCTCCATGGGACATACAAGCTTCACTATGAAAAAAAATTACAAAAAGAGATCACACCCTCAATCCTTATACATCCAATCTCTCTCTCACAAAAGCTCTTTCTCTAAGAAGATCTCCTGAATCCCTGAAGTGATCACTATTTGCTGCCTGATAGTCTGCTTGTAGCCTCTACTCCTACTTTCTGTCAGCATCTCTCCAGGATCTGCTGTTGCTACCTGTCGAACTGCTTCTTTCGACTGCACCTCAGCTACTTTCAATAAGTCCCGTGCGTCTCAATTTATAGCCCAAATTGTGCATGAAATCGTATTGAAAATGGAGTTTGAATCAGACTTGAAACGGGTCTCTGAATCCTATTCAAACAACAACTCTTAGTGCCTTAAGAGTTATTGGATCCACACGCATCCACGCCCGAACCCGCATCTGCCGAACTCAGATTTCACTGTAGCTATGCTACAGTTCCCAACACCACAATTTTTAGCCCCGGACCTCTTAGAGGTCCATGAGCTATCATGGTCCGCTATAACAGGAGCCGATCCACCATGGACCGGAAGGAGAAAACACGGCCTAGGCCACCTACTGCTCGTGGGCCACGCACCCATTGGGTCAGCCCGTGCGCACCCGCACACGTCCGCACTGGACCGTGCACCTGCATCCGACTCACATGCTGCTGCGGGTGCTCGCTCCTCCGCGGCCTCCGTCGGCCCACCGTCGGCCTCTGTCACTCCGTGGGTCGTGCCACAATATTCTGATCTTCTTTCGCACGTAGTTTCTTCGTCTGGACTCTGTTTGGACTGATCTTACGCTCATTGGACTCCATTCGTCATCACGGACCACGCTGTGGGCTTAGTGTGGACCATCTTGACTCGATATTCGATCTCCTCCTAACTCTGAGAGCTTCTAGATCTCCTCGCCCTCATGCCCTGGGGCAATCGCCTGCTGTATGGACAAACATGGGAGTCGAGTCAGGCCACTCGATCTCATTTTCATCATATGCTGTGCTCCTCCTGACCTGAGATCTGCTCGGAGTATCATCCTGTGGCAATAGGAATCTCACCCTGCGATATCGCTTTTCATCTTTCGAGCCTCGCATCTCGTGCCCAATCCACCTCTATCTTGCTCTAGGCTCCTCTTGGCTCCTGAAGTTCCACCTCGCACTGAACTCTCCGTCATGTAGTAATATTCTCTCATCCTCTTCTTTTTCTTCAGAATAATCCTATTGCTGCGCAATACCTTCAGAATTTCTCCACCAACTACCATCTTGTAGCCTCTTTAATTCAGTCTGCTCAGTGAGATAAGATTCCGTCTGAAATCGGATATGCATCGGACCTCCCCCAATCTCCTCACAACACCATCATGTGTCCTCCAGCTGACCATCCCGATATCTCTGATCGTACAGCTCGATCCATCCGACAGATAAACATACACTCACTGCTCTCTAGGGAGTCAAACTACTCTCTACAACACACATGATAGGTGCATGCAGAATCTAAAATCTACTATTGAAAAAAAGTAGATACCTCGTCAGATATCTTCAGGATATCATCCTTTGACTCGCTACTAGCCATCGTTGCAATAGCCCTCATCTGATCCCTGAGTTAAGAGCAGTCTCTGGCTAGATATCGCAACTCATCACACCGATAACATCTGATCTTGCTCAAGTCCTTCATCCTGGACTTGGATTGACCTCATTGCGATCTCCTGTCACTCTGTCTACCGCCTTCTACTTCGTCAGAAACCATCAAAGCTGAGCTGCCACCACCTGAGCTCAAATCTGGGTTCTCCCTCTTGAGAACCTCATTCTGAAGAATCGCGGTGGTGACCTCACCCATCTTGATGGTGCTCTTCCCTACTAGAAGAACAGTCACCAAGGACTCATACGAAGGGAGAAGCGATGCTAGCAAGATCAGTGCCCTGGTCTTCTCCTCAACTTTCTCGCCAATGCTGAAAAAATTGGTGAGGATATTTTGAAAGTGACTGAGATACTCCTGCACGCTGTCCCTTAATCATCCGTAGCTGGCAGAACTGCCTCTAGAGGAAGAGGGTGTTGGTGAGAGACTTCACCATATACAACTCCTCGAGCTTCGACCACAGCACTATCGAGAAAGTCTCGCCAAGCACATGGATCACCACCTTATCCACTAGGTATAAGCAGATCGTACTCACCGTCTGTATCTGGAGCCACCTCTAATCCTGCACCTCCATGGCAGTCGGCTTCTCCTCGAATAAGAGAGTATCGATCAATATTTTCAGAATGAGCACGTCCTTCACTCTTGCCTGCCACAAGGAGAAATTATTCTTTCTATCAAACCTGTTGATCTCCATCTTGATTGATCATGTCTTCTCCATCTTCAATCTTGCTCATCACTGCCACAATCTGTATTTTGGTACCGCCTCGCTCTGATACCATTTGTTGGGGATGTTTAGTCAGGACACCACCTCCATAGGACCTTTTCGATACCATGCATCGCAGTAAAAAGAAAGCAAAAATAAAACAGAAATACAATCAAATACATAGATCAGTCGAAAGGCTCGACTCCATGGGACATGCAAGCTTCACTGTGAAAAAGAAAAAATTACAAGAAGAGATCACACCCTCAACCTTTGTACATCCAATCTCTCTCTCACAAGAAGGTCTCTCTCACAAAAGTTCTCTCTCTAAGAAGATCCCCTAAACCTCTGAAATGATCATTATTTGCTGCCTGATAGTCTGCTTGTAGCGTCTACTCCTGCTTTCTGTCAGCACCTCTCCAGAGCCTGCTACTGCTGCCTACCGAACTGCTTCTTTTGGCTATGCCTTAGCTACTTTCAACAGTACGTCTCAATTTATAGCCCAAACCATGCATGAAATTATGTTGAAAATAGAGTTCGAATCGGGCTTCAAACGAGTATCTGAATCCTATTCAAACAACAACTCCTAGCGCCTTAAGAGTTATTGGATCCGCACCTCCACGCTCGAACCCATATCTGCCGAACTCAAATTTCACTATAGCTATGCTATAGTTTTCAGCACTGCAATTTTTAGCCGTGGACCTCTTAGAGATCTACGGACTACCGCTATAACAGGAACCGGTCCACTGTGGACCGGAAGGAGAAAATACGGCCTGGACTGCCTGTTGCTTACGGGTCGCACATCCATTGGGTCAGCCCGCGTGCACCCGCGCACGTCTGCACTGGGCCACACACCTGCATCCGGCCCGCATGCGCTCGCTCCTCTACGGCCTTTGCCGGTCCACTGCTGGCCTCCATCGCTTCGTGGATCGTGCCATCACGTTCTGATCTTCTTTCACACATAATTTCTCTGTCTAGACTTTATTTGGATTGATCTTAGACTCGTTAGACTCCGTTCATCATCGTGGATCTCGTTGTGGGCTCAGCATAGATCGAATCTTAAGACGTCAAATTCTAACATCGGATACTCTTAAATTCCTCCATGTAGAGTGGAAACTCTATTTTCCATTGCGTGCCGGAGACGTCATGCATGGTGGACATTGAAACATCACGTTTAACCTATGGTGCACAAGTTTACGCCTGTGGTGTCAGTACGATACAGCCGGCCAGTGCGTTTGGAAAAGGACGGGGCTTCCTTTCTCTTCCTTATTCCTCTTTGGATAAAATCCTGTCTGCCGAATTCCTTTTACGTGTTTGTTCCTTCTATGGCCTCTCCATGCCACATAGAAGGAAAGATGGAAAATTCAGCCACAACTTCTCTATCTCGAGTGGGAAATGTTCCAGAGGCTTCAGGCGGTGTGCCTGTCGGTCTCCGCATGGAAGATTGGCTCTCCACCTGTCCACATACATCAGACAAAAAACAGGGAGTCGAACACCCAGCTAACTCTCCAAGGCCAATTCCATTTCCTAGTTCCAACCCACAAATCACGACTCTAGACCATCTAGCTGCAGAGAAATGATGCCTCTAATTGTTTCATTGCTCCATTGGTTTCACCAGAACTACACCCTTTTGATCAACTCCTTCCTCCTCTCCTTGTTGGTCTCCTATTTTATCTTCTCCGGCCCCAAGAAAGCTCTGCAATCAAAGAGGGGAGAGCTCAGATCTCTTCCCTCCCCACCAAGGGTTCCCGTCATCGGCAACCTCCATCAGCTCGGCTCCCTCGCGCACCGCTCCTTGCAGTCGCTCTCCGAGAAGTATGGCCCTGTGATGCTCTTCCACTTCGGCCGCATCCCCACCGTCATCGTCTCCTCACCTCAAGCAGCTCAGGAAGTCATGAAGACCCAAGACCTTGCCTTTGCGAGTCGGCCCAAGTCGAGCATGGCCGACGGGCTTTTATACAATTCTCATGACGTTGCCTTCTCGCCATACGGCGAGTACTGGCGACAGGTGAGGCGAATCTGCGTCGTCCACCTACTCGGCCTCAGGAGGGTGCAATCCTATCGGTTGGTTAGAGAAGAAGAGGTAGCGGCGATGATTGATGACGTTCGTCGCGCCGCCTCAAGCACGCAACCTGTGAATCTTAGCAAGTTGATCTCTACCCTTACCTACGACATAATCTGCCGAGTGGCATTTGGGAGGAAGTACCACGAGGAGGAGGGTGGAGAGAACGGCGTCCGGGAAATGCTTAGTGAGTTCACGGCACTGTTGGGAACGTTCCCTATGAGGGACTTCATTCCATGGCTGGGTTGGGTTGATTGGTTGAGAGGCTTGGATGCAAGGGTAAGGAACACCTCCAAACAGATAGACTGTTTGATTGACAGAGTAATAGAGGACCACCTCCATGATAAGAGTGCTGGAGGTGATGCTTATAAGGACAGCGGCGACTTTGTTGATGTTCTGCTCTCCCTCGACGATGATAAGGATCATAGCATCGGCAGTTCTCTCGGCAAGGACAGTATCAAGGCTCTTATTATGGTAAGCCCCCTCTGTCCTACTCATTTTTATCCTTTCGGCTAACGTATTTGAAAATTTTGAAAGTAGTACTCTCTACCATTTGTAGCTACTCTTTCAATCAATAAAATTTGGAAAGTATTTTACTTTGTCCATAATTCCTCATGATGCAATATCTCTATTTTGACAGGATATGTTTGCTGCTGGTACGGACACGACATATACGGTGATAGAATGGGTAATGGCAGAGCTTGTCAGACACCCGAGAGATATGAACAGAGTGCAAGAGGAAGTAAGAAAGGTCGTTGGATTAAAAGAGAAGATAGAAGAGGAGTTACTAGATGAGATGAACTACTTGAAGGCAGTGATCAAAGAGGCTCTAAGGCTGCACCCACCAATTTCTTTGCTGGTTCCCCGGGAATCAATCGAAGACACCAAGTTGCAGGGCTATGACATTCCAGCAGGGACTAGAGTCGTGATCAATGCTTGGGCAATTGCGAGGGATCCCAGATCATGGGAGAGGGCCGAGGAATTTTGGCCTGATAGGTTTCTGAACAGTTCCGTGGATTTCAAAGGGCAGGATTTCCAATTTATACCATTTGGTGCTGGCCGAAGAGGCTGTCCTGGCATTGGTTTTGCGATCTCCACCATCGAGCTTGCTCTGGCCAATTTGTTGCATCATTTTGATTGGGACTTGCCTGATGGGATGAAAGAGGAGTCACTGGAAATGACTGAATCAACTGGACTTACCGCACACAAGAAATTGAATCTAATTCTTGCGGCAAAACCTCGAATCCTTTGAGTCGGTTAAACTGCGCTTCTCCATGCTATAATTTCATTTGGCATTGTACTGATCACATTTCGATCATGGGTTCCATGTCTAACATCGTATAGAAAAGAACCACTAAAACGTTGCATGAAGCATGGCTATGGTATATAATGGACTCATTTATCTATTCTCAGAGACAAAATGCTGGACTTATTATCTGTAAATATTTTTTAGATCCGGTGCTTGTGGATAAATGATGCTGTAATTGGGATTCAGATTGGAAAACTTTGTCTGAGAAATAATGGTATTGTTTAGACTGGAAAATTATATGTGCTTATTTGTATAAAGATGTAGCAACGGGCTTGTCTAACACTTTTATATGCGATTTTACATGTTTTAAATTTGTCTAGCTGGTATCTATGATGTCAAAAACCCGTCTCTATTCGAAACCATCAAAAGTTTAATTACACCAGCCCTCACATGCACAAATGTTTAAAGAAATGGATGCTGCTACATTAATCCAATAATCTCCCCATAACTAAGGTATCAAGCATGGCTTGCTTTTCAGGGGCTGAAATGTCAGCTTTGCCTATAACAGTTAAGGAAAATGTTATTGCAACAAATTTCGGTGAGATAAAAGGCATTTTCCAGAAAAGGAAATACTTGTAATTATGTAAGCTAATTGCCAGGTCATAGTACGTATAAAATGAACTTGGAAAATAAATTTATGAAGGGAGAAAAACCAATAGATTATGAGATCTACAAAATGCTTACATGACTTTTGGTGCATTGCCGATCTAATTTTTGTCACTAGTCCCCTAATGTTAAAAAGATCATCCATATGTTCAGCGCTCTATTGTCTTACAAATCTTATAGCACAGTAAAGCTGATGCTTAAGTGGATCGTCGATTAATTCATCACATACTCCTCCCATGCAGTCCCTCTCCTCTCCTACGCATTGCCGTATCTCCTCTCCCATACATCTTGTATTACCGCCTTCTCTCCTATGCCTTTATCATTCCTCCCGTTTGTCAACCTTGATGGTTTAGAAAAAGCATGATTGGACAAAATTCAGTGAAATTTTAGGAAAGACAGAGTTCCCCTAAAGAAAAATTTATTATCTAAAAAAAAAGGAATACTTGTAAAAAAATTTACATAAGCCGTGTACTATCTGGCAACATAAAATGAAGTTGGAATATAAAATGCATACATAACTTCTAGCATGTCATCAGTCTAATGTTTGTCACTAATCCTCTGTGTTAGATGAATGATCTGTAAAGTCAATTATTGACCGACATATTATATTATTTTAGAATATATTTTATACTCAATATGATGAAATTAATAAAATAGATATTTTTTTTATCTATTCATATATAATGTGTCTCTGAATGGTCCAAGAGGTTAATGGACAATGACATATATTCTCAAGAGTTAAGAATTTGAGATATATGTCATTATAGATTAACTCCTAAATTGCTTCCAATCATTGAATCATCACAGGGATGGTGGTTGATCCATCAAGATCGGTGCACGGATCACTTTTCTTTAGGATAGACGAGTCTCGAGTCTACAATATAAAGACATTGGAGTGAAAGTACATGTAGTTGTTAGAGAACAACGGTACTGAGCATGATCAAGAACGAGAAATTACTTGAATGCCTACTCACTCATCAGTAACTATCTCGATGCTATAGTTGTGTGAGTGGTTCTCTGACCTATAGTGCCTTGACTACTTACAATCAAATTGCTATAGTTCGACAACAAATAAACATGATCCCTAGCCATTCGAGATCTTACAGTGTTTGTTAGCTGTAGTAGATTTACTGTAAGAGTAGGATGTGCACTCATAGGGAATCTATCGACCTTAGTAGTTAAGGAGTAGTCCTATACAACCTAAAAAGCTGAGTCCTTAAGTCTGTGACTACAGCAGCGTAATAATAGAAAGAAATTTCTATGGAATTCATAATTGGGCTCAAGCTAATTAAGTCTTGCATATGACGGATGCTTAGAGTTTGATAAGTTTTCATGACCTGCCTCCTGTTGGAACTCTCAATAGAAGAACTAAATCACATGGTAACTATACCTAGAGATTGTACTTTTAGTTCTACTGAGTTGTCACTATATATTGCTATATGTCATTGGTAGATTGTGAGAACTCACTAAAATCATTCTGGATCGATGATCCTTTAAGGGTGTGAGTTGGAATTGTTTCGATCCATCGAAAAGAATTTTTGATGTTACTTTGATAGAGATCATTGTAAGTCTCACTACTAAACAGAATTGAATCTATAGGATCACATACAAAAGGGGTTGACCAAGTCATTAGATTGGATCAAGATCAAATTATTAATTGGATTGATAATTTGGATCAATTTGTAAGAGTTACAAATATAGTAACCGTTAATTGTTAGCATAAGGGTCTTAATTGCAAATGTTGCAATGTAGTTTAACATAATTAAATTATGGATCAAGTCTTAATTAATTTAAATAAAATTTAACTTAATTAGATTTGACTTAATTTAAAGCTAATTGGAGTTAATAATTCAAGTTGGATTTGGATTCTAATCCTCATTGGATTAGAATTGACAGTCTTTTCGAATTAGATTCGAATCAAATTCAATTGGATTCGAACCAAACCCAAATTGATCCTGGACCTCACCTAATTAGCTTAGGTTAAGAGAATCTCAATTTGACTAAGATTCTCTCTCCTTTTCTGCATGAAAAAGAGGAGAAGATAGTGCCCTTCTCCTAGCGCACGTAGGAAAAGGAGGGGCGAGGGGCGCCAATGGTTGGCGCCCCATCCTTCTGAGATTCTCTTTTTTGTTTAATTTAAAAATTAATTAAATTTTGATTGATTGAGAATTACATTAGAAATTTATTTAATTTATTTCTCTTATTTTTGACATAGAGATTGAGGAGGACTTGGATTCTTTCTAGGGTTAGACGTGTGACTCATCATGGCCGCCCACCCTTGTGCCTAAAAGAAGGGTGTTCCATCTCTTGGATGCCCCAACCACAATTCCATCAGATTTTCCACAAAAATAAGAGAGAAAAATAAAGAAAAATAAGAGAGAAAAAGGAGAGAAAAAGAAAAGAGAGAAGAAGAAGAGAAAGGATTCTCTTCTTGCATCTTCTTCGAGGTCCTATGCAAAAGTATTCGTGCTATCTTCTTCTACGACTAGATCCAATTGTTCGAAGCAGATCTGAAAGAGACTAACACCTCGATGATCAAGAAGGCTTTAGACTCACCTCATCCTTATGTGGATATCTGTAGAAGTCAGGCACGTGTGTGGCTTCAAACAGAATCAAGATTCGATCTAAATCTAGCTTACAAGAGGATAGCGATCCCAATATAAGTTTTTAATCTTTTTATTTCTATTTTCAGATCTATAAATCTGATTTTATCATGCATGTTAGATTCTTTTTAGGTAATATTAGATGTGATGTAAGACATGTAATAGATTAAAATTTTAATCTATATTTTTGCTGTATTTTCATGAGATGAAAAAATTTCTGCATGCTAAAATCATCTAACTCCAACACTCTGTTGTTTTAAAAAGTCAATGACATGGTTAATACCAAATATTCTCATGAATCTTACAACATTGTAAAGATAGTACTTAAGTGAATAGCCCATAAATTCATCACCTATTATTCCCTCCTATCTAGTGACTCTCTTTTGCTATGCATTGCCATACCTCTTGCACTCCATAGATTGTCATACCTCTTATCTCATGCCTTGTCATACCTTCTTCTTGTCAACTTGGTGTACATATTAAAAACCATCAAAACATATAATTCTTTAATTAAAGATATTTTTAATTATATAAATCATCATCAATAGTGTGGATTTTCAATTTAAATGATTAGTTATCGATTTTGGATCTCAGAAGAATAGATCTCTCAAAAGGAATCATCTATTTTAAGAGAAAAGGATATATATTTTTGTCAAATTCAAAATTAATAATCGATCATTAGCTATAATTTATATCATTAAGGCTTAAGGGTCATTTGGCTATTCTTACAGGATTAGGCTAAAAATTAGAATTCATGGATTGGATCGCCTATTTAAGTATGGTCCTATTCAACCAAACTCCATCTATCCTAAAATCTATGAGAAGACAAAAAAATCTTTTTTTCCTACAGCCCAGATGCTAAAATAGGTTTGGATAGATTTTTAGAAAATAGAAATTATATAAGCTAACAAGTAAGGATGAAAGTAGATTAGATACTATCAGTTTGAATTTATTTTTATATCCGAATCTATCAAGATATAGATAAAAATTTAAGCATCTAATTAATAGCCATATTCATATCTATATCTATAAAAAAAAATAAATTTGGATATAGGATAAATAACCATCCGATCCATATCCGAATATCAGATTCTATTTATAACTATATCTAATTTTATATAGCACTTATATACTTTTAAGAGAAATATATAATCGTATCAATATGTTATCTAGTATATATATATATATATATATATATATATATATATATATATATATATATATATATATTAAAATGAAGGTCTCTCGGTGGAGAAACCTCCGTTTGACACATGGATGTTTAAAAACAAGGGGAGGCAGCCGCGTGGATCGCCCAAATTTTTCTATTCGATCGTGCGTGAGGTTCCCTGTTTAGCTACTTCTTCAAGCCTTCTACCTGATTGAGACTCCTGAGGATAGAGAACCAGAAGGTGGGCGAAGGGGAGTAGAGCTCGGAGGAGTACATCCGCATGCTGGCGACGACCGGAGCGGAGGTGGGGTGAGCGGAGAGGGCCAGCAGGGGGCGCTGAAAATCATGGCCAGAGCAGACGTGGGAACCACAAGAAGGCCCTCCGGTTGATGCGGGACGCATGTCTCCAATGCGAGTCCTCCCTGCTCCACCGCATCCACGGCATCGTTCAGGTGAAGGTCGCAGCTCTCCTAGATGATTCCAATGCGAGCCGCAGCACCTCCGCACTACCATCGACTCCGCCCAGCGCACCGTCGCCCTTCCCCCTCCTCCATCGAGTTTGCCCACTTCTACGCCAACCTCCTTTATGAGGCTACCACTGACGGCCGCGGTTACGAGGAGGTTATCCAGGAGTGCGAGCGTGCTCTCAGCATGCATCCCGGATCCCATCGACCTTGCCCGCGAGAGCCTCCAGGATGAGGCCGTCCATAAGCTCTCCTCTCTCAAGGCCTGGATCGACCAGGTCTGCTAGGAGCTCCGTGCTCCCATCAAAAGTCCAACATCGCCTCCATCTCCATCTGAATGAAGAACCTCGACGATGCCACTGGCGAGGAGAAGTTCTGCCTCATCCCCATGTGGAGATGGCGAGGGAGGTGCTGATGGTGACACCGGCGGTGGTGCTGGAGAGGTGGGCGGGGCTGGCGGCAGCGGAGCTAGAGGGGGTGGTATATGAGTGGGCGGCGGTATTTAGGGAAGGAAGTGGAAAGGTGGAGGTAGTGGAGGGCTTTCCTATTGTGGGTGAGAGTATGGGTGGAGGATGGGAGTTGGGTGAAGGTTAGGAGGAGGAAGGAGAAGAATGTGAAAAAAGAAATAATGAACATTGTTAAAGAGAGGAGAGGCTGCGTTCTATTTTTCTTCGCTAGTAAAAGAAGAGAGAGGAGGGAGAAGAGTAGGATTTTAGGGAAAGAAGTTGGAATGCTTTATTTGGAAATTTTATTTAGTTTTCTAATTTAGGGTTTAGTAATAATTTATAGCTCAAAGTTTAAATAAATAAGAAAAAGTATGGGTTAAATTATATTTATCGATCAATTTATAAAAAAAATTATATTTTAGAGAGTGAAAGACTAGAAAAGTGATTATTGTGAGATTAGTGAATCATCTGTAAATTTATAAAAAAAGAGAGCATTTGAAAGAGATCACAGAATTAATCATAAGTGCAAGAATTATTATCTGGGATGATACTCCAATGGCTTACAGATATTATTTCAAAGCTGTGGATAGAAGTTTAAGAGATATTTTATGGCACGTAGATCCTAAGAATATATATAAACTTTTTGGAGGAAAGATAGTACTTCTTGATGGAGATTTTAGATAGATTCTGCCTGTTGTTCCTAAAGGTCGAAGAGAAGATATTATTCAAGTTTCTATTAATAGATCATATTTATGGAACCATTGTCATATATTTAAATTACAAACTAATACGAGATTGATGAACGAAAAAAATTCTATCATAAATACTCAAGATATTTTTCAGTTCAGTAATTGGACACTGAAAATTGGCAATGGTGATATTGGTGATGAAGATGGGGACTACTTGATTAAATTTTCATCGGATTTTATCATAATACCATAAAATGATATACATAATAATATAATACAGAATATCTATTCTGATTTGAGTTCAAAATTACATGATAGAGAGTATTTAAATGAGAGAGCTATTCTTGCACCTACAAATAAAATTGTTGATGTACTAAATGAGAGAATACTTTCTTCAATATTTGCAGAAGAAGTTGTTTACTTAAGTGCAGATTCAATTTGCAAGACATCATCTAACTGTGCAAAAGAAGATCTTTTATATTTTATTAAGTTTTTTAATTCTCTAAATTTTTTTGAATTTCCAAATCATGAGTTAAAGTTAAAGAAAAGGATACCAGTGATATTACTAAAAAAATTTGAATCAAAATGCTGATTTTTGTAACGGTACTAGATTGGTAATTACAAGATTATTTTCTAAGATTATAGAAACTGAAGTTATCAATGGAAGCAACATTGGACAGAAATGATTATGTTATTTTTTATTATTATGTTATTTAAATATTTTGAATTTATATTTTTATTTAGAATATTTAATATCATCTATGATGTTATTTATATTAGGTTAGATTTTTAATTTATAAAAATATTATTTGAAGAAATAAATATATGTCGTGTATCGCACAGGGTTCTAAGCTAGTTAACTAAATTTATCATCTACTTGATAATATCTTTCATAATGATAAAATTTAATTATCTAATTTATATTTATATTTTTAATATTTGATTTATATTTGTATCTATTTAAAATGATATATATATATATATATATATATATATATATATATATATATATATATATATATATATATATATATATATATAAATATTCGTATCTGATTAATATTTTTTCTATATCTGTATTTGTCACATAAAATAAACATAAATATGGCTATACTCTATCCGTATCCAATCCCTTCTCAGCCCACAGGTTCCATTTTTCAGAATTTTTAGCCCAAAACTCCAGGATGTTTGAAGGAGTTGCCGTTTTGTAGCTCGGAGATTCTGCAGCAGGGGAGGTAGATGCGCCGGGTCGCCCCCCTCCAACTCCCGTTTGCTTATCAAAAAAAAAAAAAACGGGGAAGTGGAGATGGCGTCGCATCGGTGGGCTTACTTCCGAATAATGACGGGTACCATTCTTGGTGGAATCCTCGGCTTCTACGTCATGCACCGCGTCGAGACCAGCTTCAAGGCAACCCTTCTCTTTCTCGCTTTCCTCTCAGTCCTTCCTAAATTAATAGACTTCTTCATTAACCTTCTCATATTATTGCGGGTTATGGTCCAGGAAAAGATGAAGGAGAGATTGATCGAGTACGAGAACGAAATGAAGAAGAGGGGACAGCTTCAACAACAAAAGGATCAGTCGGAGCTCTTGTTGGACTCTTAAAACTCTCCCAACGCTCGAATTCCTGCCTTTCTTTCAATTTTTAAGCATTCACAAATTTCCCCCATAAGTTTTGGGAGAAGTCGACAGCGGCCGCTGCATAGGGTTGCTGAGATTCCACGATCCAGCGGAATCAAGGTTTAAGGTAACTTCTGCTTGGAGCCCGTGTAGCTAGCATGGGGCAGGAAATTTAAATATGTAAGCATTTGCTCTTGGTTTCTTTTTGATTACATGGTTTGGTTTTACTTGGTTGAATGTGCCACCCAGAGGATTAAGTGAAGTAAGAACGAATATTTGAGCGTTCAGACCTAGTGACAAACATGTGGTGGGTGCGGTCACAAGTTACTTCCCGATCAGAGCTATCAATAGGACATAAAATGTTGTTATAAAAATTTGAGAACTATTGAATCTGGGGTTCACGAATCTGGGGTTGATGGGTTCTGTTTCTGTTTATCGGAAGCCGTGGTTGACATGGGGAGCATTTTCTGTTGAATATTGGAAAGGGTTGGGTAGTGCTAAGTTGAGATGGAATAATCCTCTTGGGTGCACAATGTCACGAATCTGCCAAACCACTTAGAGATTTTGGCTTGTAAATGTTTATTGCAGCCAGCCCTCAACTCGTAGACCACTTGTTCGAGGTTATGTCTTCAAGTCCTTCAATTTCCCTCATGGTAGGAAAATGTGATCATCTATAATGTTAATTGAAGTAAGGAGAAAACAAAAGAAGTAAGGTGTGGAGAGGACAAGGAAGAGGCTGCATATGGTGATCTTAAATCCGTGCCATAACTTTTTGTGTATTTGTTCTTAGCTAACGTAAATGAGGGGCAAGAGAATGACTGGAGTGCCATTGATGTTTAATTTGCCCTTATAAAGTAAAATAAGCTATGATAAGCCTTAGGAGCTTCACTATTAAGGTATATAGTATAATGCCCTAATCTGATTCAATCTGCATCATCTAATCAGATCCAAAATATGAAAGAATCTTTAATTTCTCTTCAATCATTTTATGTAAATATTCCTGATGCACAACTTTGAAATGTGCAACTAAATTTGATGACAACCAAAAAGAATTCTCAGTTGATTTTCATGTTTCATGCATGGAGATATACCATGCATGGAGATCTACTTTTCTTTCTTACAGTTACATCTAAAATAAAATAATCATTAAAGTTTATATTTTTGTCTCGTAAAGGAAAAGGATAAAAAACAATATCAGTAATGTGTCGTATTCATAATTCATGGCCATTAATTGATCATCCATGAAATACCATCTATTCCGTAGTTTTGTGCCATAATCACTCATTCCATCGGAACCTTTGCCTTGTTTTCAACCTTGGCACTACATCTGGCTAACATGTTCCCTTTTCGCTCCTATAAGTGATTAAACTACCTCAACAAATGAACTAGTTGATCTTACATATGAAGATCTTATTCAAGATGGACTAACTCTTGATGTTATGAGGGCAAATCACCTAGATATGATATTGGTACTCCTTTAAGGTGACTTGGAAATCAACAAATTGCATCCCAATGAGGAGCTTCAATAGTATGAGAATTCAGTGAACTAACCATAAGAGCTTTATTTGGTTGAGTGGTCATTAGGTAGATGATTGTGTCCATAATTTTCATCAGTTGAAGCTGGTTGGTTTTATTGATAATGTCCAAGTGTGGTGGAATCTTCATAACCAGCGTCTAGATTACCATTTGAATGGTTAAATTCAGCACAAGTTTCAGGCTTATCTTGATATCAAGAGCATTTCTATATTCAGCTGGGGGAAGGTAATTGTCTATTGACCAGGATTTATTTTTGCATATCTGTGTTTATAGGAGCATCTCTGGTTTGTTTTCAGATGTGTTAATGGTCCAAAACATATTATCCTTTATGTGCTTCCCAGTTCTCATGAAGACAAAAGATTCCTGCGGCATATCATATTTAGGGATGGGTTATCTAAGGTGAAGATTTTAGAGCTTTGTCTTGTGTCAGGTGCATACAAGATGATCCTGAAGATGTTACAGTCAACATTAGGATCTCTAGAGATGGAAGTTGTGTGCAGTTGGAAAAGTCTTAGACATTGTGGATTGGTAATGGTATTTGACTGTCTCAGCTACGGGTTTTGCTAGTAATTTATCAAACTTTATTATAGAAGTGCCCATATTGATCATGTGTTCTGGGAACCATTTGTAGGTTGTGCTCGAAGACAATCTGGTCTAGCTCTTCACTGGTCAGTTTTTGAAGCAGAGTGCTCCCACATCTTCAGTGATTTTGCATTGTTGTTTGGTTGCAAGATTACCATTCTTTAAGAGTTTCTGAAAAGCAAGTTCCTCTACCCATTAGAACTCAAATGTGACAACCATCTTGTACTTCTTGAGTTTGAAATGGTTGTTTTGAAATGGTTGTAGAACTTCAATCTTTAGTAGAAGGATTATATGATGACAGGCTATCCACAGATTAAATCTAATAGCCTAGTCCTGCAGTTTGATGGTGTTTACAGGTCAAAATTGTTAGACACTTATGTCTTGAGTGTTGCCTTGGTATTTCAGTGGTAATTACTGACTTTGTAGGCTCGCTCTAGAAATATTTGGGTTCAACATTTTTAGCAATATTCCAATGTTTTGGTAAAAGTTTATATAGGGGCGAATGTGAAAGGTTAAGGGGTTTATAACACAACCTTCAAAGTTGACACTAGGACTGAGTCCAATGAACAAGAGAAGAAAATCAAGATAGGCACTATGTAGTTATACTCTGGCTATACCCTTCTGAAGCTTACCTATGGTTTCATTGAAGGTGAATTTGGTGCTTGGAGATAATGACCCCCAAATTTTAGCTCAGTAACACCTTTGGTTTTTGGAAAGATCTTTAGAAAGCAGTATTCTCTTAGGCATTATTGAATAACCCCAAGATGTCTCTAGGTACATGATTTGACTCCACCTCATTTTGGAGGCTAATCTAATTATTGTCTACATCTAACATCCAGGAGGACTGCCCTTAAGTTTTGGTATCTTTGAGACTGCTCTAAGAATAATGGTTACTGATAGAAGATTTGAACAACATAGGGCACCTGTGTGAGTGAATACATTTTGTGGTTGACAACATAGTGGATCGATTTGATGTTGCTGCTTATGGTAAATAAGTATATAATACCTGAACTGCTCATGGTAAATAAGTGATAAATATTGATTCAACTTGATCCATACTATGCTTTTTACGCACTCATGGAAATTGTAGGTTGAGTCTTTTTTGACTGGTTTAACCTTGGGTGATGTAGCACTGTAGTTTTCGGCGAGGAGCTTATGGAGATATAATATGTTGAAGAAGAGGCTTCTTTAATTCTAACAGGTCTATTTAGGCTTCGAATATTCAAACTTACAGTTTTGAGGCATCAACAGCTCATGAATCAAAAAACTTTTGAGGCTTATGCATATTGGACTAGAAGGCTTACTTGAGAGCTTGCTGTAGAGGTCTTTATTGGAGATTAATCTCTGTTCTCGTTTCTAGGATACACATTTCACTGCAAATCCATGTGAAAGACATCTGATTTAATCTCTGTCTTGGATGCCTTTTTCATTTTTCCTGGTCGTCTTGAAGTGGAGCTCCTGTGACAAGTTGAAGATGTCAGTGAATGCAGATCTGTTCGTTTTTGCCTGATATATGATATTTCTGTATTTCACCTTCTAAAGCAGTGAAATGAGCTCCTGGACATCCATAGAACTTTCATATGTACTGGTCATATGGTAGTTCCTGAAAGACAAACATGTCTTAAATTGCTTTTGTTTTAACATTGTTTGATACCACGAGAAGGAAAAGTTGTCCAGATACTGTTGCGAATAAATTAGATATTCTATATCTTATTTGAAATGTATAAATTTGTTTGCAGACTTTGGATTCAATTCTATATAGTTTCAAAAACATGTCATTCCTTTCTACCACGAACAAATGTCGGCAGAGAAACACTTGTACTTTTCCTCAGAGAATCACAAAGTTTGGCTTTTACTTTCTTGCTATGGAGTAAGAACAAACTCTGGGCTTTTTGCTTCTCTTCAAGACAGCGGAGCTGCAACAATAATACAATCAGGAAACCGTTAGACCAACAACTTAAAGTTCCAAATTTAAACGACATTAGGTCTCAAACATAAATCTTTTGGACTCGTTTAGTTCACAAAATTTTTTTTTTTTAAAAGTAATTTTTTGAAAAATTATTTTTTAAAAAATAAAGAATAAAATTTTGGTATGTTTAATTGATCATGAAAAAATAATTTATTATAAAATAATTTATATTTGGATGAGCATCTATTTTTTTGAAAAAATTATATAAAATATTTATTATATCTTTAATAGATATAAAATCATATATTTTTACTCATAAATATAAATATTATATTTATATTAATATAATGTAATATTAATATATTATAATATAACATTAGATCATAATAATTTATTGTGTTAATATAATACTAATATATTAATATTATATTAATATAATATAAATATTTTAATATAAAAATTATTAATATAGATATAAATATAATATTATATTAATATAAATATTATATTAATATTAATAAAAATATTATATTAATGTAAATATTAAAATATAATAAATATTAATATTATATTTATATAAATATTAAAATAATATTAATATAATATTATATTATTATTCAGTATTTCATTCTAACCATCTATTGATATTTTATTAATTTTTAGCTATAGATCTTAAAAAAGATATTTTAAGAAAAAAAAAGTATTACTACTTTTTATGTCACAGAAAATGTCAAAATCCATCTTTCTCATGGGTTTTACTTTTCATGAAATGTAAGAAGTGACGTTCTATAGAAAGTATTTTTTTCTTTTCATGAAATGTAAGAAGTGACTTTCTATAGGAAATATTTTTTTCATTCTCTCTCCTCTCAAGACTCTAACCAAACAAGAAGTTCTTTCTCAAGAAGTATCTCTTTTCTCCTCCACTTTCAGTCAACCAAACAGGTCCTTTATGTATCATAATAATAACAGTTGGCTGTACAACTCCAATTGGCATGATTCTTGACTGAAAAGTTTTTTTTCGCAATTTATGATAACCTCAAAGTAATCTACTAATAGCTTCTGCTCCCTTGCATACCAAGTGGCCCAAATCTTTCTGGTTTGCACCTTCCCTAGACAGCTTAAGCAGTATCAGTCCTAGACGGATGATAACAACACTTTGTTGTGAATCCAATTTGGGAACTCAAAGCCGTAACATGTACAGGACCTTACTTGATGGAACTATCAAACTTGAAAGCAGATGATTAAGAAAGATCACCAGCAAAAGCCTGCAACTCATTAATATCCTGAGAATCATCATGGAAATGGCTATGGGTCGGAACATCAATAAAATTATACCATATTCTTACCAAGTCCCTCTCAATCAGCCAATTTGAAAACAATAACTAACGCGTTTGGTTGGGAGTTTGGAAAAAAAAAAAATAAATTGATAAGGAGAGAGAAAAAAAAAAAAAAAATATATATATATATATATATATATATATATATATACATTAAGAGTTTAAAGAAAGAAAAGAAAATAATTTCTTTCTTTCTTTGATTGGAAGCAAAGAAAAAAAGAAATATTATAATATTTTTTTAATATTATATTCTTGAAAGGAATCCAACAAATCCAAGAAAGAAATCAAAATTTTTTTTATTTTTTTATTTTTTTATTTTTGTAGATTTTTTTCATTCACAGGAGTCTCAATCGGATATGAGGCTTAGATGAGATGCTTGAAATAAGCCTTAGGATTGAAATATAATATTAATTTCGTTCTTTATCATTAAAAGAGTAAGATGAGAATTATAAAAGATTCATTAATTTTCCATTCTTTTCTCTCCAATTCTGCTTGATTTGGAGGAAAAAAAGATTAAGGATTTGAAGGGATTTGTATTCCCTCTGTTTTTTTCTTTTCTTTTCATTTTTTTTATAAAAAAGTATTCAACCAGAGCTATCAAGATGGACCAACCTAGCCCAACCCGCCCCGTCCCGACCTACCCCGACCCTCCTCTAAATGGGGTGGGACGGGCTGGCCCGTTTAACTGGCGGGTTGGAAAAATCCCAATCCGATCCGATCCGCTATGGGCTACAAGTTAAACAGGCCAACCCATCAAAATTTCAAAAAAAAAAAAAGTGGCTGTAAACCTGCAGGAGCCGGAAACCCACCGAGGGGGAGGGGGGGTGGGGGAGCGGGTTGGAGGACCTCGCCGGAATTAGCGAAGGAGGGCGTAATAGGGAAGGGCGCAAAGGGGGGGACCAGGCTGCGGGTGCTGGGGTGGAGGAGCTCGCCGGGGAGCAGAGGGAGGGTGGGAGCGCGATGCCACCGCCGTCGGGGAGTGGAGAGGAGGGGGGCGGGATACAAGCATCGGGGAGCACGGAGGAGCTCATGGGGGCTGGGATGCGAGTGTCAGGGCTGGGAGGGAGGGTGGTGGGCAGTGCTGGGATGCAAGCGTCGGGGAGCGCGGAGGAGCTCGCGGGGGGTCGGGATGCGCTCGTCGGGGAGTGGGGGAAGGAGGGGGGGTCGGGGGCCGCGATGCGAGTGCCAAGAGACCTGCAGATGGCGTCATCAAGGGTGATGCAGTCATCCTCCTTCGCAACATCGACGGCGACAGCACAGCAGCGGTGGCGGCAGTGTCGCTGGCTACCCCCTTCGGTGAAGACACTGGGGAGGCGGGAGAGGAGCTCTTTGCTATCGAGGAGCATCGAGAGCAAGACCTCCTGAGTCCTCTCTTTCTCAGGCCATCACACAGTTGAAAGGTAGAAAGGGGATAAGGCCTAAGGGTCGGTAATTTTGGTGCTAAAAAAAGAAAATGGTCAACCCACCCCGACCCGCCAACCCAAGCAGGGCCTTATCCAAATTACCGACTTTCACGGGTATGGATAGGGTAGGGGTAATGCTGTTTCTATCCAAATCCGAATCCGAACCTACGGATATAGATAATATCCGAACCCATACCCATATATATATATATATATATATATATATATATATATATAATCTATCTCTATATATAAATATTCAATTTATAGTTAATGTGATAATTATATTTGTTTCATCGATAATTGAATTATATTTGTATATTTTTTCTTTATTTTTATTATCTTTTAGTATCTCAAACTTTTTTCACTTAATATTTTTTATTATAGAATAAGATAATTAATATTTTTATATTTTAAAAATATTATAATTTTAAATTTTTTATCTTTTTGAACAAGTTTTAATAGAGGTAGTTTTGTTTTATTTAAAAATAATATCCTTCCATCTTTATAAAATAAAGAATATAAATTTATTCAAAATATCAATAATAATAATTTTTTTTCATTATGATTTTATCTTCAAATAGATAATTTTAATTCATCCCATGACATTAGTTCATCCTTAATTCATCTCATAAAAATTAAGTTTAAAAATAAAAAAATACATCAAGTGTGTGTCAACCAGCCAATAAAGTAATTAAATATAATAAATAATTATTTTTATATTATATAATTATTAATTTATATTTTATAATAAAAATAATTAGTAGCTTTGGTTCTAAAGTAAAAAATTAAAAATAAAATATTCTCATCACATATTGCAGCTAAGTAACTTGTGCAGTTACAGTTGTCACTTCATAAAATTATTTAAAAATTTAATATTTAAATTTACTATTTTTTCAGCATTATACTAAATTTTTATAGATAAAATAATGGACTTAATAGTTTTGTTCTATATGAAATTGTAATTCTATTTTTATGTTCGATTTCTATAAATCTGGCCTTATATATTATGTTCTATATTGAATTAGTAATTCTGTTTTGGTTGATAATATGCATAAAATTATTTTGGTTGTTTATTTTTTTAGGCATAGGACTGGTATGAGACGAATATGAATTGGATATAGAGAAATAGGTTATGTGTGGATATCTCCAAACCCATTGAATATGGGGATAAGTATTTCTTTTCTTACTTGATCGAATATTAAAAAAGATTTAGATATTGGATATTAAGTTCAGGTTTAGAGATGGATAGTACAATATCCTATTCAAACTCTATCCATTGCCATCCCTAATCATCATTATATTAATATTTTAAAATAATTAATTATATCAAAAATATTTATATTTAAATTATAAAAAAATAATATTTTATTTTCTTTTATTATAAAAAAAAAAAAAAAGCGCCTAGCTCGGGAGAGACTTTGGACGGTCTTCTTCGTTGGCCCCTTTGTTTCTCTGGTACGAGGCAAGAATCCGGCGGACAAAAACAGCAGCGATGCCTTGATCGATACCGACGGTGAACAGAGACATCGCCCCTGTTGTTCCTGGAGTTCCCTTCCCGGTGGCCCCACGACCTCTCATGGGGAATGGGACCCACAAGCATCTAGCTCTGCGATGGGATTGGAGCGGCTGCGGATAAGGGGCAAGCCACCAGAATCCAGATTCGCAGTCCCTTTCCTTCCCTCAGCTGTGGTCTCGTAGCACTCTTAAAACCTAACCACTAATTACTTTTTGAAGAAAGAAACGAGTGGACGAAGCAAGTACGAGATGGTCATTCTCGCTGAATCTAGCTAAAAGCTGCAGCAGCTGCTGCTAATTATTAGTTCTTAACGGGTGGTGAGCCAAGCTGGTACGGTTCGTTTTCTTGTATTCTATGTTTTTCCCCTCTTTTAGTATGTTTATCTCCATCTTTTATCAGTCGTGGCTCTCCTTCTTGTTATTCTGACGCTGAATTAGTTGTTCTTGCTTGCACTTTCTCGATGTTTAGGTTGATTTTGTATGTTTAGGCAAGTGGCAAGGACCGTCGGAGAACCTTGATGGGGTACTGTTCCTGCTTGTGAATTTAAATCTCTAAGAGACTTATGAATCGGTGAATTGAGTTTACGATCCATTAGAATGCAGAACATATGCTATAACGACACAAGCATAGACATAAGGTGGCCCAGGGCATTTATTAGGATTGTTTCAGATTGTAATGAAACTTGCTGGTCTGGACTTTGGAGTATGATCATGCCTCGAGTGGATTGATGATTTGAAAGTGTGATTCCTTAAGATAATCCACGAAGCATAATAATACAAAGGAAGGAAAAGAATCAGGTAGGTAAATAAAAGAAGCTTTTCCCAAGTGATTGGGAAATCCTGTAGCTTAAAGAGAAAAGGCATATGCTGAATCTTCTCTTAGTGTGGGTCGAAAACTGTTGAATAATATAAATGGACATTTAGATTGATCTATTATCCTCAAAACTTATAGATTTGTTGAAAAAAGGTGCCTTTTATTATAAAGAAAAAGGAGTTGTAAGATTGGTTCCGCCCTGTTTTGATGCTGGAGTTGGTTATCCATGCATAACCTGGCGTGAGAGTGGAAATGGTAAGAACTTAACAGAGGAAGAGAAGGAAAAACATGCAATGAGGAGAAGCTGCCAGTCTGATCATCTCAAATTTCTAGGGATAACAGATTCTGATAAAAACACAATTTGCCTTATCCTTAAAATTCTGGGATTATGAGTTTGTGGCTCCCTCCATTCTGGCACTTTCTTTCTCGAATTGGACTCTTCCTTTACTTTTCCTTACTGGCTGCACAGATAATCTGTGCATAATCAATGCCGGCGTCCAAACAGCATCTCCATATTTTAAAATAATTACTGCATCCTAACATGTTGCTTGGAAATCTTTTTATAAAATTTGTATATCAGTCTACATTGGTGACTCTATGCGTAATCATGTTGTGGCATGGTATTCATGGCATGCCAACCACTGATTGGCACATGCACAATGGACGGTACTCTGTCCTAGACCCTGGAGTACCAAAGACTTGGTCAAACAAGATTTATTTTCACCAAGATTCTACATGCCTTGTAGTTTCCCTTATTCAAGACCTCCCATAATTAATTATTCTATAGAATACAGATTTTCAGTGGAATGAACCACTTGTCAGTCGCACTGCTTTTTGCAATTGGTATGAAAGGTCGGAAGGATACTTTCAGCATTATATAAATAGGAAACATACATGACTTTTTTGTAGATTAAAAGGCAGAATGTCTTATGGTCACATTCTTCTTTTGCCAGATACTTTCTATCAAGAGTTTGGAGTGGTTAATGAGTGTTATCAGATCACTGGTACCATCTTCTGTTTCAAGAAGTCTCAAATTTATCTATGCTTTACTGAGGACAAATAAATAGGAGTAACCCTAACAAGCTTTTGTTAAGAGGATCAAGCACGTAAATTTTTTTCTTCTTTAAGAAGATGACCCTAAAGTTTAGATGCATTACTCTGATTTTAAGTTAGAGATCCACCTCTGGAACAATTATTTGATAGATTCACTCTTCTAGAATAATTTAAGTCGCTTCATTGGGGTAATAAAATATTAATAGTAGAACAAGAGAACTCTCTTGAGAAAAGTTCTATGCAACTCATGTGGCTAGGTATGCTTCTATAGGTATTAAGGGAAGATAGTTTAAAACTTTTTGGCTGCTGACTTAAAAATTCCTAACCATTCAAATTTCAAAGTAAACAAGATAAATAAGTATACCTTTATGTCCTTAATTAAGGACAACATTGGGCCCAAGGTCTGCAATCTCAATACTGGGTATTGTATCAGTACATTATTGGTATAGTATGGTATGCACCCTGTATCGAAATAGCTATCTAACTATTTTTCTCAATTTTTGTGTCGGTATCTCTCGATACAAATTGATACATAAATCAGTAAATATCGGTATACCTCGGTATGGGTCAATACGCCTCAGTACAACAAGGTTCAGGGCTTGTACTGACTCAAAGTTGAATTTCATGCCAGTTTCTTCCTTGTACGGTATGGAGCGGTATGGAAAACCATAATTGGGCCTATTAAATGTAGCTAAAAATAATATTCTTCATTACATGAACACAAATAGCTCTGTCTTTTTTAAACTACCCATAAACATATTTGATAACACTAAAGTGTACCCATGGATCATGAGAGGATTCTTGAAATAATATATCACAAAATATCCAAGTTTGATCTTATAATCAATGTTTATTTTTGACTCATTTAAAATTCTTTGTTGCATTATGTTTGATAAAATCATCTTATAACTCCTTAAGAATCCTTAGTAGACAAAATATAGCTGAAGAACTAATATTAGGCCCAAGTATCTCCACCTACATCACATAGTCAAGCTATCATCTATTGAGCATGAGTTGTCTCTGTTTGTAAGCATCTTTGTGATCATTTTAGTAAAAATAAAGTGTTTTGGATGTTAATGCTCAAACAGACATAATTTTAGTGAGTAATATTCCACTTTATGTTATATTGTTATTAACTATGAAAAGGACGATGTTTTCATGTAATGAAAGATGAATGAACTATCAGTATGTTCCATGATTTTAAGAAGGCACACAGCAAAGCAGTTAAGGATTACATAAAACCATTCATTCTCCTTGTAAATTATGTATGCAGATCTGGGTAGATTCTGTGGCTCCGATACAAACTTAGATAGACCACAAACATTCATGGAGATCTTGGTTACTGATATCATCATCATGTTGGCTGTTTCAGATATATAATGGCTGTGCTTTCCATATGTTCAATAGTGTCCTGTAAAGACCAGGTTTATCCTACTGGGAAAGTGATAGGACAGAATGAAAGAGGATCGGCAGACCATTTTTCTGTTCATATGGTGTGCAAATGTTTTTCACCTTCTCTAGTTAATGAGACCGGCAGAAGATGGAATGTCTTACACCATGTTTCTGAGTTAACTTTGAAAGGAAAGAAACAACACAGAGCTGGTGCATATTGCCTGTTTCATAATTGGTCTGTTCCATTTCAGAATTCTGTAGAAATATCTTTTCCCAAGGTCTATAATACAAACAGCCATGAGGAGAAATCTAGTTCAGGAAACGTATATCGGAGAGACCAATCCTGTTATGATTCTTCTGAATTAGAAGCAGGTAATACTGAGAGGCAACTGAAAGCACTGGATTCTTATTTTAGCAAGCTCAGTGATGACACGGTTGAGCAGCTTAGCTCTTGCATGTCTACAAGCAACCTTGACACTCTCTCTGATGAAAAGGAATGTAAATCTTCTTCTCAATGTGAAGGCAAAATGACAGACATGATTGAAGCAACTGGTGACAAAACAAAGACTGGATTGAGTTTGTTAAAGAACTACTTTGCCAAACTAAACACCGGTAACTTTTTTTTTTGGGGGGGAATTTATTGAAATGCACTTATGGACATCTTATAGAGTGATTATTGAGGACTTGGAAATTGAAGCACATATTTATGATTTGCTGCTAATGCATACTTTCAGCTTTTAAACTGACTTAGTTATTCATCATGTTGTGGTGGACTTTATAAATCCTTCATTATCATTCTTTCCTGCTAAAGAATAAATCCTTGGTGTAGTTCTTACATTTCATTTTGTAGTATTCTCATCTACTTCACAATGACTATTTCTTCTGAGGATGGACCCTTCCTCACATGTGCATGCTCCTCTCCTAAACAAGTGTAACTATTGTCTACTTTGTATTTTGATTCTCAATCAATTTTTATCACTGTATATTGTACTAGTGCTATTCTATTTTTCAAATTTAAATCAGAGCTGAGGAAAGCCCTCGCCCAATTCTTAACTTACTGCTTCCTATTTTACCACATTCAGTTTGTGTAGGAATTCTTCTGGCAGGCAATCTTGAGATAGGCTGTACTCTGTGTGCGGTCATATTTGCATGTTTGTACAAACTCTAATTTGTTGTGGGATGTGTGGAATCTGTGATAGGACATCTTAAGTAAACAGGTTCTTGTTTGAAAATTAACTGCTACAAAAATGTTCAATATCTCATAATCTCATATGGTTTTGGATGGCGATGATTGGCTAAAAAGATTTGTCCTTCCTTATATGAAATAAAAAACCAAGATGGGGACCTGCTTTGCACACATAAAAGGTTCTTCATTCCTCATGGCATGAGGGCACTGCTGTATCATGCAGAATTTGTTTCAGTACACTGCAGTGGATGAATGATCTGAGAAAATTTTCATGTGCCCTGCAGCAAACATCATAATAAACTCCAAGATTATAGGGAGACAAATTTTATCCCAGTTTGCTAATTCCCTACCCCTTTTTCACTGAACACCAATATGAAGGGGAAATGTATGCATCAGCAAGCTAACGTAGCCATACCAAGCCAAATCCGGAAGTTTATTTATTTATTTTTATCCGGGGCGGTGGTGGTTTCAATTGCATAACCCATGAAGCATCTGGCAGTTCTCTTCATGGATCATCATGATTGAGAATTTTGAACCATGCAGATACAGAGAAGAATTTGATCTAATATATTTACAATCTTTAATGAACAGATTATGCTAAAACAAATCCTAGTTTTAAGAGGAACATGGTGTTCACAAAGGAAAGACATGAGTTCATACTAATAGAACTGCCATAGTATTCTTCAAGCTACATAATGTGATTCATTTGTAGTTCTTTATCCATTAGTGTATGTTGTGCCAAGGCTTCTGCATTTTTTTTTTTTGTTATTAATCAGATGTTTGCCTGATATGTGTATCTTAATTTTTTTTCTCATCCAGTAATTATTTTAATAAAAAAATAACAGACTCATAATACTTCCTCTTCTAACAGAAATTAGTACAAGAAAAAGTACATCCATTTCTGATAAAGAAGCATCAGCAGGAAATTCTATGAGACCCCCAGAATCTGCTATCAGAGAATATAATGAAAAGGAAGGCACGATTGCAAAGCCAAAAGTTTATAAGCAGTTTGCGAGTATGGACAATCGAACTGATCCAGGGATGTTAGGCAAGGACAATGTTGAAGGCCTACAGACAAATGACGAAGCTTCTGACTTGTATCTAATGTGTGTCCTTTTGCCAAATTTTTGCCTATGTTTGATACTAGTTTCCTTCTGAAGATTCAATTGAGATTTGAGATGTATTGTATAGAATAAGCGAACTGAGGTCTTGTACGTAATAAGTATGGTATAGAACAAGGTTTCAAATGCTGCCGGAATGGTATGGTATGAATGGTACTGTGCTGTTCCAGGCTTCCAGCAGCTTTCTGGCACCAGTATACAGTGTGTTGGTACGGGCTATGTATCAATACCTAGTACCATACCATTTTAATAAAAAGTGGTATGAGATCTGGTGCCGGTATTTGAAACCTTAGATTCTGGGGTTTGTTGAATAGTAACATCCACGATCCATCTCCACTTCTTAAACTAGGCTCAAGTAACATATTGTTAAGGAACCTATGAATTGATCCAGAATTTCCACTAGCAGTGTTTCTAGTCTCATGTATTTTCTTTTCCTTTTCCCCCATGTCATTCCACTAGCATTCTTCCTAAACTGTCTTTCATTGTGGTTCCATATGTAGATGATGCAAGAGCATATTCAGATGGTGTGCAATTTACTGGCTAACAAAGATTGGTTCTATGAATGCAGAAGTTTATTGGCTGGAATAAATATTGCAGTTTTCTTATTTGAGATAGCAAGTCCAATCAGGAACTCGGATGTAGAGCAGTTGTCACTCCCTCTGATCTATGGGGCAAAGATAAATAAATTAATCCTTCTCGGGGAGTGGTGGAGACTACTGACACCAATGTTTCTGGTACCATTTTGAATTGGCTCATGCTCCTTATTCTATGTCATGAACTTTTATACTTAGCATCCTGCTTTTATGTTTCATGTATTCGATTATGTCTTTGATATTACTACAACGTTGTATTCGTGACAACAATTTCCCATGGATATCTTTGTAATATTTATCATGCAGCTAGGTTTCCTGCAAATTTTAATGGGTATGACGGAGTTCCATTGGCCTAATATGATTAATTGAGTTAAAATGCTCAGTTTCAATGAAACAAGGATGAAGATTCACACTGCAGTAACAGATCTTGTTTATTTTAGATTGAATACAAACATTGTGAAATCCTTTGCAGCTTTATAGTAACTAAATATGGGTAATGGGATTTGTTTAGGAAGGAGAGTTTTTGTATGGTGTGAGACCTTGTGGAGTAGCCAGAGGCCCAGAGAGCTGGTTGGATTTTAAAATTTTTAGCAAGATGATGATATCAACTTAAAAAAATGATCTCTATATGCTTATTATGCTTGTGAAACATCAATATTTTCATAGTTCAGACATCAGCTCAGTTCTTGCAGTTATGGAAGTTATACCTACAGGTGTCCTACGTTAGTCAGAACTTTTGAAGAAACAACCTTAGAAGTTAAACCATAGTGCCTTGGCATAAATTATAGGTTCATTAGATCGTTTCCAAGTCATGCAAATGGCAAACATGTATCCCACACAATTCATCAGGCCAACGGCATGCAGATTGGGCTGCAAATTCTTCAGCTGATCATGGGGGAGAATGCAATTGGTTGTTCTCATTCCCATTGAACTTCTGAACCTTATTCAAGCTGATAGTGGCAGCTTAATCTGTCAAAGACTAATGTAGCACCTCTTATGTAACAAAAGAAAAAAGAGATAGCCATCCTCATTTTTTTTTTTTTTGTGGGTCAGAGTGGACTCACATATATTAATAAGTCACTAAGAGACCTATAGAGGTACCCTTATCTTAATACGAGCTACTACGTTTTTATATAATCTTCACTACCTAGAATTTCCAGCATTACTTTTTAAAGATATGTATAGTGGACTCCCCATTCAGCATCCTAGTGTGGCAGGATGCATTTCACTTTGTTCTGAGGGTGAATTTCAAGTACTAATCTTGACTTCAACTCTTACACAAGATCTGATTGCCAAACTTGATTTTCATGCAAAAGAGGGACTGAGTTTGGCATCCTTGTCTGTCGCACTGCAGGATAGGTAAACGAGGTACCCTACAATATTAGTTGGTGAGACAGACTAATTAGCTAATAAAGCATCTATGTCTTGTATTAAATACAATTGTGATTAAATTTTAATAGAGTTGTAAGTTTTTGTGGCTTAGTGACCAATAAAAATCTTGTTAAAGAAAGAAATTGTCTGAAATTGGCATGGTAATTCCTAAATCCTGATCAATTCTAGGTTTATTCTAGACTTCAACTCGGAGAGAGAGTGTGTGAGATTGCTCAGGCTGTTAATTTACATGTTTTTGGAAGTACCCTTGCCTCAAATATACTTAAAATAGTTTTGGAAACTACTGGAATCCAAAATGCACAAGAACAGAGATAAACAGTATTAGGATTGACATATGCCCTCAAAAAGAGCCTTTGGTTTGCTGCACTTTCTACTTAAAATATGAGTTGGCAAGTGACGCAGGAGTCTTTACAATGTCCATGCTAGGGCTGAGCAAATAACCGAAACCCGAAGAAACCCACCCAATCCGACCCAATAAGCATCGGTTTCGATTGGTTGAAAGACATAAATCGGATGGAATCGAGTTGGGGTTTGTAAAAAATCAATTATTTACGGTCGGATTTGGTTCTTACACTTTTAATCCGTATGAAACCAAATCCAACCGATTTAGTATTTCACAAACTCACTTTCATTTGGGGATGGCGTCATTTAGACTTCAATACTTCAATACTTTGTTTAGACTTCATTCTAAAGGTTTAGGCTTTTTTTGCATTAAATTGATCAAAAAAACAAGCAAATAAGCTTAAGTGGGCCAATATTAGATTTAAAATCAACATTGGGTCAACATTGAAGTCCAAACCGACACAACCCACCTGAACCCGCTACAAATCATTCACTTCAGTTTCAAACGGTTTATACATGATAAATGGTCCGTAGCGGATTGAATTTTCTTCAATCCGATTAGGTTCGATCGGATGAAATTTTTCTCTCAACCCGACCGAACCCGATCCGTACTTAGCCCTAGTCAATGCAACCACCATTGGTCATAAAAATATCCAAGTTTGAGTTTTCCATGAGCCATACTTGCTCTAGAGGGACTAATCATAGTTTTTGGGAGTGTATGAGTCAATTAGCTGTACTTTACATTAAAGTTGTACAAATTGAGGACATAGTGGTGAAGGACTAAGATGGTAAGAGTTAGTGTAATAGTTATTTGAGGAGACTCCATCAAGTAGAGGAACTCCAATTTCTTTTGGAAGAGCAAAAAAGAGAAGTGCAAGGCTGTAGTACACGTTGATGGGAATTCTCAGGAAGAATCTAAAAAAGAAAACTTGCGGTTGCGGTTGGTATAGCCCACTAGAAATGATTGGCGAAGACATATCTATATGACCAACATTAAATTTTTGGATAGCGCCTAATCACTATGTTCATGGCTTTCCTTCCCAGGAATCCAATGGCTGTGATATTGACTGCCTTTGCCAAGTTGTCATATTCACTGTACTTGTATATTTCTTGATCTCAACATCTAATTAAAATTTTTCTCGCCATTCTGATGTATTCTTAATATTCATTAGTTTTAAGTTTCATTTTTCTGTTACCCAGCACCAGTATCATATGGAATACGGTGATAACGGTGATGGATCTTTTTTTTTCCTTTGCAGCATTCAGGATTCCTTCATGTTGCTCTTGGTTGTTGGGTGCTTCTTACTTTTGGGCCTCAAGTTTGCAAAGGATATGGCCCATGTACCTTTTTCCTAATATATATACTTGGAGGAATTTGTGGCAATTTCACAAGTTTTATTCACACCCCAGAGCTAACTGTATGTGGGACAGTAAGTTCAACGGTACCTTACCTCAAACGAGCATTATGTTAAAGTGAATTTGACACCTCTTTGCCAATATCTACCATCTATATCTCATATGCAAGCTCTAATTGCAAAGAATCTTGCAAGTAATCCTCCTCCTTTTGTGATAAAACAATTAGTTATGTATCTTAAGAACAACTAATAGTTTGCAAACCTCCTCCTCCTCCTCCTCCTCCTATTCCTTTGTGATGAAACAATTATTCATGCATCTCAAGAAAAAAAAAAATGTTTGCAAACCACCTATCCTCCCCCTTTTGTGATAAAACAATTACTCATTAGTCATGTATCTTTAGCACAACATGAGATAACAAGGGAGGCTTTGACGTACTGTTGACAAATGTCCTCCTCTTGTGATAAAACAATCAGTCATGTATCCTAAGCACAAATAATAGTCTGCAAGCATGAGGGAAAGTGGCGCTTGAAATACATTGTTGAGAAATGACTCTTTTGATAGATATTTATATTTGTGAGCTTCTATGAAAAGACATATTGCAACTGGATTTTCATGAATGAATTTTGGACCCATCTAATAGGATTAAAGAGGCATTGCTGGCTGGTTACTTTGGCAGGGTCGAAATGGTCATTCGCCCACATAAAATATTCACTTACTGATTTGACTCTATTGTTATAACATGTCTTGTGAAATTTTCACTCAAGATCCAATTTGATTGCCACATCAAACTTCACATTGAAAAGGCATACCCTTTATTTTAATGGGTATAATCAGCATGAGATGTAAACCATATCATATAGCTCTACATTTTGAATAAACATAAAATTAATTCTGGTAAGGTCTCTAGTCCAATTCTAGCTCTCCACCTAAAACAAAGTTTGTTAATCCTGCTACCATATGAAAATTCTTATGGCTTTGATGTTGGCTCTTATAGCACCACCTTTTCAAGTCAAATAAGCCATTATATATGTAGAACCTCATGGATGTGTTAGGTGAAGTTCAATAGCATTTTTCCTTAGGAGTGCAGTTGCTATTTCTTTCAGAATAACCAATGAATATTTATTAAAATTCAAAATATGGTGTTGTTCATATAAAATTCAAACTATGATGTTGTTCAAATCACAAAATTGTTTAATTAATGCCAGGGTCCAGTATTTGCCATAATTGGAGCTTGGCTTGTCTATCAAACCCAAAATAAAGAAGTCACTGACAAGGAGGTTTCAGAAAGCATGTTCTGGAAGGCAGTGATCGCCACTGCTCTGAGCTTTGTCTTGAGCAGCTTTGGGAGAATTGACGACTGGTTAGCTGCTACGCCTGTTGTATTATACTTCCTATCCAGTTTTTTTTTTTATTGCTTTTATTATTGTAAAACCAATTATGCGTGTTGATTATGAATCCTTCTGCAGGACACATGTTGGAGCTATCATTTCAGGCGTAGTTTTTGGCTATTTCACATGTCCAGTCTTGGAATTGGATGATTTATCTTCGAAGAATGGGCAAAAGGAGGGAATTGCCCTTGTGCAAAGACAGGCCAATCCGTGCAAATCACTGATTGCTTTCACCATTTTTGCAGTTGTATTAGCTTCTTTGGTTTTCTTTTATGAACCAGAGCTTGAGATGTTGGAAGTGGATGGCTTGGTGTAGGAATGTACTGGTTTGGATACCTAGAAAAAGATGAGGTTGTATCAGTACATAGGCGGATGATTTTTAGGTAGCCGTTATGATAATGCGGCATTGGTCCTTTTATAAGGTCATATCTGTGTGCTCCAAAGACTGGTGCAGAATGAACTTAATTTCTTTTTGGGCAAAAAATGTACTTATTTCGGTTTGAAGCTTACATGTTGATGGTTTAAGAATGACCAGCGAGATATACTCCATAATCAAATATTTTCCATTTTGACCATGAGCTGATTATGATGTTTAAGATTATAATTATGATTAAAATTTTTGTCCTTGACCTAAACAGGGGAGAGTATGTTAGGATTCGTGTGCATATATATTCTAGTTCCACACTGGTTGTGCATCGATAGGTTTCGAGGATCTTGATTAACAACTTTTGACTAGATTTTTTTTTTTTTTTTTGATGACAGTTTGAATTGTTATAAATAGTATCAAAAATGACTTGGCCTATATTTATGTATAACTTGAGGAAACAAAAACATTACAAATGGTACCATGATTAACCCAACTCATGACCAGTTTATGGTTAGAAGGCTTTGCAGTATGGATCCTTCTAGCTTGAAGGGGAACAATCATGGTAATTGTGATTTCAGTACCATACTGACTGATAATGATGATTGTGGTTTTAATCCCTCGTGGATTGTGTTGCCGGATTAATAATTCCTTTAATGACAAATATGTCCCACAATTCCATCAATTGCACTTGTCTATATATTAATTATTAGATTAATACTATTTCTTAGTAATAGTATGATGATCATCATATTAATGTCAAATAGAGTTGAATGATGAATGTGATTCATCGACCATGTTTCTTTACTTTTAACAAAACAACACTACAGGTTGATTAATTACATGCTCGATGAGATTACTTAAAGTAACAAAAATATGTATCATCCATTGCTTTACATTATATACAATAGCTGCAAATAAACTAGTACTTTCCAGAAATGTCTTGACATCCAAATCAATCTGTCCCCTTCTCAGCATACTTCTCAATTTGAGTGATGTCAAGAATTTTTTCTAATCCACTTGCTAGCAAGAACCTGTGGCAGTTTAAAGAAACATCAATCAATTAGGAGATCTTTAGACACCAACTATTATGATTTTGAAGTCATAAAAGCCGTCGTACCTATCTCGAAAAACTTTTGCCATAGCTTGACAACCACCTATAACTGAAGACTGCATATTTAGTGCAATGTTTGGGTTATGAACACTCTGACGAAGGTGCATCCAACCATGCTGCCCATGCACCTCATCTGAAACTTGTGCCCTGACACGTTTCACAACATTTGGAGAAATTAATGGAAAAACTAATTGGTAAAAAGTAATTAAAGTCTCTGTTTCTCTGCAAGCACTTCTTTTCCTCTTTGAATATTGAAATAATGATAATATGAAAATGATGAACTTCCTTTCTTCAATAAAAGAGAAAGTGACAGTTTTTACAAACCTTTTCAGTTTTCTTGTAACAACTACAGGATTCCGAAATTAAGAATAAAACTAATCGATGGGCCTATGACTAGTCGAAGAATTAGTGATACTAATACATAAAGTGATACCTGTACATATGTGCATCAATGGCAGCCGGTGTATCATTAGAATCAACGAGGCATCCCTCGCTCACCCAACAATCGCCACAGGCATCAAGCTCCCATCCTTGAAGGTGTCCCTCCTACAACCAATAGTAAGATTTCTTTTTTCTTTGTCGTAGATTGCACTAATTTTGCATTGGAAGGAGCAAAGAGAAGGCATAGGGTTGCACCTCAATAAACTTTTTGAAGGTATCGACGGCTTCGGCACCCTTCTCCTTGGCATATTTGGGTTGGGTCAGGATGTTCATCCTCAACTCCACCGACTCCACGGGTTCTTCAAGTTCTTTGAGGAAACTGCCGATTCCTTCATCCGATCCAGCCAATTTCATACGGACCATCTCAATTATGATTTTTACCACCAAGTATGCCCCTGTAAAAGATTAAAACCTCATTGATATAATTAAGGATGGTTAATGTCTTTTAAACAATATTTTAGACTCTGTTTCGATGGTTGAGTCCAAAATTTTATTGGATTCATAGTCCAACCATAAAACATATTGGATTATAAGTAGGTCAAGTCTTATATTTATAAGTATCTGAATCTCATGAGGAGAAAAAAATAATTTATTGAGATCATTTTTTTTTTTTATGAAATTCAGACCAGCCCATTCAAAAAGTGATTCTGAATACTTATAAATAAATAGTCTAATCTGTTTATAATTCATTATTTTTTATGCTTAGATTAAAAATTTCATAAAATTTTGGATTCAATCATTCAAACAAACTCTTAGTTGTACTAAAATTCAGCAGGTGCAACATGTGTAGACGAACAGTCCTGGATGGCTATGTTCTTGCTGGAGCTAACATTCCGTTTATACAGATAATTAGATAATTAAACTCCCAGTAAAAACAAAAATTACTGTCGGTGATCTAGATATGCTATAACAGAGGAAATTTTACTTTGTGCGGTACAAGGAATACTTTAAGATTGTCACGATGAAACCCGTCCTAGACTTACATATGAGTGGTCAGCAAGCAGTAATTGAAGGCAATGGCAGTACGATTCTCGAAGTGGACTCTCTTACCGTCGTCGAGGAAGTAATTCTCTTTGAGGGCGGCGTGGCCGGTGGTCTCCATCATGAGGTGCGTCTCCACCCCGTCCCGGTTGAGCTGCACCCCCTTGTCGATGACGTTCCGGTACCCCACCCGGTAGAGGCAGTGGTGTCCCCCTCTCGCCGTGATGAATCGTGTGAGCGCCACGCTGGTCCTCGCGTCCGTCACCACCGTCGTCCCCGGGTGCTCCCTCAGTACGATCGCCGCCATCAGCGCGATCAGCCGGTCGCCGTTGATGGTCGTGCCGCTCGAGTCGACCACCCCGCTGCGGTCTACGTCCGTGTCGAACACGATTCCGAGGTCGGCGCCGTGCTCCAGGACGGCGGCGCGCGTGAGGGACATGGCGGTTCGGTCCTCCGGGTTCGGGATGTGGTTGGGGAACATGCCGTCCGGCTCCAGATGGAGGCTGCCGAAGGTGTCCGCCCCCAGCTTGTCCAGAACGTTCCACGTGAAGAACCCGCCCGAGCCGTTCCCGGCGTTCACTATCACCTGCAGTAGTTTTCCGGTCAAAAGGTTGATGAGGAGCAGAGCAAATGAGGGGGAGAGTCCACCATGCATCGATTCTACCTTGAATCCCTTGAGAGGGGTGTGGTAATGAGAAGGATGGTTAATCCGGTCCATGATGATGGTGCGTAGGTGCTGGGCATAAGCACTCATGAGATCCACTCGAGTCGCCGCCGGTGGCACGCCGCCGCCTCCTCGTCCGAGCCCCATCTTTCTAGCTGTGTACTTCCGGGCAGCTCTCTCGCAAAGATCCTCCACGTCGCTCGAGCTCAGCCCTCCTTTTCTTGTGAAGAACTTGAGCCCGTTCCGAGTGTAGGGCAGATGCGACGCTGTCATCTGCAATCACCGCCAACCACCATTAATTACCATCACCGCTCATCAACAAACAATGCAACGTCCAACTGCACACCAAACTAGAACATACCATAATGGAGGCATCGTAGGCAAAGCCAGGCAAAACAGTGCTCATGAAGCAAGCAGGAGTGGTGGCCAGGCCCATGTCGAACACCATGCACCCAGCTCTCGCGAGCCCGGCAAATACTGCTGCTCCAAGCCTCGGCCCCGATATGCGAGGGTCTCGGCCGACCGACACCCGGATCTTTTCATCCGGTTGTCCTTGGTCCCTTCTTGAGTTCTCTGATATCCACTCTCCAAAGCTCTCTGCGATGGCCTCGACTGCCTGCGGTGTGAGGTCCACTGTTCGTTCCTTCTCGCCTTCGAGTGCGACGCCACGAACATCAGATCCATTCTGTAGTCTTCTAATTCGATCGCCTTCTTCGTCTGTGACGAGGACTCCGATACTCCGGTCGGTGCCGGTCAGCGATTCCACCCGGCCAGCTGTGGCCCTTTGAGTTCGTCCAATTGGGTGTTTGAATACAGTAACCCACCTGAGCGTATTCGCCGGTGATGGAAAGATATTTCTGCGGGAGTTGCATCGAGGAGTTGGCAGTGAAGTCGACGGAGCAGCGGTAGCCGCCATTCGTTATCCTTGGGGGAATTGAGTGGAAGCCAGGCCTTGGCCAAGAAGTGGGCAACGATATCTCTTCGCTGGATATGAGCCAACCAGTAACGTTGGCAGCATATATATGCGTGTATCTTTAAAAAAAAAAATGGCACAATGTGTGTATCTCTTTTGCACCAAAAAAAAAAAATTTCTCTCTCTGCTCAAATCTATATCAAGCATGCACCCATTGTTTGATATTTTCTTTCCTGGATAGATATCCCGAGGTTCTGAACTGATCTTTTTGTTGTTGTTCGTCGGGACGCAGTGGAGAAGGCCAGAGTGATGTGCTTTCTGAGGTTGAAATTTAGAGCAGAGAGAGCGAGAGAGAGAGATGACAAAAGAGGAATATTTGACCAGTTCGGTACTAGCCTCATGTTCTGTCTCGACACGTGTGAAACATCCAGGGAACTCAAGGGTTCGGGATGCATCTTTCGCGCGAAAGAATGATTTCCTTTGTTTCGCGTCGTCAACCGTTGGATTCCGCAAAATCCACTTCAAGATCTATACAGACGGGAAAAAGGAGTTTGGAGTGCTTTTTTTTTTGGGGGGTGGGGGTAAAAAAAGATTGGAGTGCTTTGAAAGCTGTCTAAAGCACGATCAAATGACATCGCGAGAAAAGATCAACCATTCACGTGAAAGAAACAATCCGAAGACGGAACGGAGAAGCCTTTGTCCCATCCAGTGCACTACTGCACCATCTTACGCACTTCAAGATGCGAACCCAAGATCATCCATCAATTGGAACACGTTTGCTCCCAAACTGGAATAGTGGCAATCCGGCATCATAATTCACAATTCAGAGAGCAAAAGAGGGGAAAGTGGGACAGGGGTTGGCCATAGCATGATAACAACCAGCCAGCTAGCAGGAGTGGAGAGTTTTGACTGGCTACTGATTGATGCTGTAAGTGAGAAAATTTTTTTTTTTTTTGTGTCGCCAATGACATGTACATTAAAAATATGTAAGTATGGGCCTCGTGTTACTCTAGCACATGCAATGCACATCTGCAGAGAATCCCGCTTTCAAAAGAAGAACAATTCTTTGTGCACCGCATGCGGCATACGGTACCATAAAAATATACCGTTCATCTTATTGGGCCACATAGCCACCACTTTCCAATATACATTTAATGTTTGCAATTCAATTTTTTCATTTGAAATTTTAAATGATGAAAATGTCTCTCCTCTTTTGAAAAAATTATGACATCCTATGGGCATATTATGACATCCTATAGCCAAATTATGACTTTCTATATGGTAAGAAGTCATAATTTCTTTTAGAAATTATAAAGAGAGAAGGATATTTTCATTATTGAAAATTTATAAAATTTTTAAATGATGAAAATGCCCCTCTCTTTCTTATGACCTCCTATGACCGTATTATGACTTGCTGTTAGGTAAGAAGTCATAATTTGACCGCAGGATGTCATAATATGTCACAAAATATCGTATTTTTTAAAAAAAGAAAGGGTATTTTTGTCATTCAAAATTTTAAATGAAAAAATAAAACTACAGACGTGCATTGGAAAGTATTTGTTGCATGGCCTAATAAGATGGGATGGTGCATTCGCACCAAGACTTTTTCTTCAGAAAGAACCATAAGCAGTACCGCATAGGCTAGAAAAAAAATTGAGATAAATCAATTTTTTTTAAAAAAATAGACCCTTGTACATAAAGGTTGGTTGTCTCAACCTAAACTATTTGATTCAAGGCATTCCGACCAATTCTACGTATCAAAGTAGACCTTGAATTAACCTGAAACAATCCAAACCAAGTAGTACTGCACATTTCTACCTTGAAAATTTTGAATAGTTCGCTACCTTAATTTATAACCCTCCTCTCCCTCTCTCTCTCCCCCCCCCCTCTCCTCTCCTCCAATCTCAGTTGCCTCGCCTCGTGACTCTCTCTCCATCCTTGTATTTAGTTAGGGGGTGTTTGGTGATTCAAATTCTAGGATAATCTGACCCCTAATGATCTAAGATCACTATATTTGATTGGTCATAGTACAGTAATTAAAGATCTCTAGATATGTATAAGTAATTTATTTAGTATGCTATGGGAATCTAAGATCATCGACCATATAATACCAAAAATACCCCCAATATATCTCAGATGGGAAAAAAAAATTGATAGAGGAGAAGAGAAAAGTCTCAGATTACTGTGCTTGGGTTGAGGAAACGAAATCACCGCTTCGAGTCACCCTTTCAACAAAGCTTTGAAAGTTAGGATTGAAGATCCGGATATAGAAAATTTTAAAAAAATATCATAAATTTTTTCTCTTTCTAATCACCACGGGGAGAACGAAAAAAAGAAGAATTTCTTCTCTTCCATGGAGATGACACCCCAACTACCCATCCTAGTGCACCTAAAGAATATCGTGTAGCGGCAAAAAAAGATAGGTCTCCTCTTCCATGAAGTTTCTCGATTATGATGGTATTTTGGTTAACATATTTTAATATAAGATTATCGTGATAGGATAATGTTGAATACATGTCCTCAAGAGAGGATTTTCTGTCACTGCGTTGGATAGTGATTTGAAGAGTAAAAATAATTTAAAATCACTGCTACATAGGATTACCATGATGCAATCAAATACGATGATCTCACATCCTCCACCCACATCATCTTTGATCTTGAATGGATCATCCTATACCAAACATCTCCTTAGAGTTAAGATTTCGACCTTCACCACCTCCCACCACCATCACTATTTTTGACAATGACTATAGGTACATGCTTTGATCTTTCTCTCTCTATATGTCAATCTATCTCCCAAATGGCTGCTTCATCAACTTCACCACCTAACCCCCTCTCTCTCTCTCTCTCTCTCCTAAAGACAACAACAATCCTAGTGGCTTTGCCCTCCATCTTTCTCCTCTTTCTTCCTTCCTCTCCTTCTCCCTCCCCTACCCTTTTCCCACGTCTGTTTATCCCCAGTTCCGATGTACCTCGGCTCGCTATAGCATATGTATCCATATTATGGTTAAACAAACTAGTCAAAACTCTGGTACCAATTCAAATAACTTTGCCATTGATTCTTTTCTCCTATCAACTAATGAAGCTTTGGGGATCTGTTGATTACTCAACATAGTATTAAAGCTCAGGTTTATCGGAGATTTAAGTTTAAATCCCTTCCATGCTAATTATTTATGTAATCATCCCAACTATTGTTATGACTTGTTTCAATCATTACCCCCCACGCACATAACCTAAAAAGCATGTGATAGATGGTGTCCCGCGCGTTAGACATTGCCGACTCTTTCCCGGTTCAATCGGTTATTCAATAATAAAAGACCAACCATCATTACTACCAAAAAAAGAAAAAAAGAAAAAAAAGACCACCCATCACCGTATTTACCTTCGCAGTGACGGTGCATCGGAAACAGGCCGTTCCAACATAGCCTTGCGTCTGTCTTGGTCCAAATAATTGTACATCAAATCTCACTTGCCAAACTTACGTAGTTGTCATCATATTTATTAATAATTGAGCCCCCATGCTAATCTACCCTGCATAGATAAATCCACCTGCATTTTTTCCTCATGTCGTGACAGCTAGTGCACCAGTAGCATCGAGTATCAACAGTCAATAACTATTTTATCTCATGACTTTTGCGGGAAACCATTGGCCTGCTTTCCAGGAAACTCCTCGTTAACTATTTTATCAACCGTCAATGAAAAAATGCCACATTAATATTTTCAATTTAAAAATTTTATAACCATCTCAAGATACCGCTGTTTCATCTTATAATCATCTCAACAGAGCGCTGTATGCTGTTATGACATCTTTTTATTGACTTTATCTACAATACATATGGTAGACTAAATCTATCCAAAAGTTTTCCTTCACAAGGACAATGGATGTGAAAATGGCAAAAGGCATTACAAACGCAGCATATGGTGAATACCACAGGGACAGCCACATATAAGTAGAAAACATAATCGACTCATCTTACACAGACTACTATGAAGCACAGAAGCGAAAGGCAGCACCACCATTTGCGAAGACTATTTTTGCTGCAGAGGTGAAGGGATCGAAAATGGTGGAAGAATGTCCATTTTAGCGTGGTCCAGCCCTGCAGTTATTTACTCAGCTTCCTCTCAATTATTGCAACATTGCCAGCTACAAGCAAAAACACTCTACCCAACGGTTACACTGTTACAAATTAAGAGAGATCCTAATGCAGGTCCTTTTTTCTGATGAAAGATTCTAAAGCAAGTTAGGAGAAAAAAGAATTAAAAAACAGAAAATGGCTACATGAAACGAGTTGGATTACAGCAGCACCTCATACACAAAATTCTAGCATCCATTATAGATAGATATATCTGAAGTCAGCTGTTACCTACTCATGCGTCTAATCCTGACAAACAAATATACAGAGCACACATCCCTCACAAGGTTGTTTAGGATATTCTAACCAAGGGCAAAGGCTGTCCATAACATTACGTGTTCCCCTGATATCAGACAGAAACTTATAGGCCCCTGGCACCTGGAATGCTGATCCACTGCAGCTGCAGCTCAACTTCACCACATTCCACATTTCTGAGTCTGAGGACAATATCTTGAGTGACCTTTCCATCTGACCAGTAGATCCGGCTCTCCTCAGCTAAGCAATTTTGCCTATTAGGTACGACCTTAGTTATAATGGTGCCATTTGGAACAGCTTCAGGATTCATCCTCACAGCCTCCAGAAATGGTTGGATGTCAAACTCTGCATTGCCCATGGGATCATCAGAGCTGAATGTGTCCTTATCATACACTTGCTGGATCACATTAAAAGAAGATGAGGGAAGATAATATTTAATAATTCATATCATGCAGTGATCTCATTCTTAATAACAGTGATAACTGAAAAACAACAAAACAATACCCACATATATGTTGGGCAAACGCACAGGAGTATCACCATATATAGCTTTATGTAAGCTCCTGATCTGAGTTATTTCTCACAGAATTAAAACAACAAGAGGCATGAAATCCAACTTCAGCCTTTTTTAAGCTAAGAGGTCCAGCCAGCAATTAAATTTCAATTTTCACCTCCCTATCGAGGTTGAGAGAAATAGTATATCTTCAGCCTTAATCAATTAATGCTGGCAAAACCAGAGGACGATCAAATTGAAAAAGGTATATGGCTCAACTCCGAACCACTACCACCAATTATACTGGCTGGAAACAATTATTCCCTTATTTTAATGAATTAAGGAAAATAAGGATCAGAAATTAAATCAGTTTTCATTTCCTGGAAATTAAATTAGTTATTCTTCGTTCGAGTAAATGGCGCCAATAGCAGTTTTCTAGGTCAAGGAATTTGGACAGATCTCTGCAAGGAGGAGCAAGAAGAAGTGAGGGTTTATTCATATGATTCAAGGATCATGACTTGGGGGTAGATTTTAAGTAGGAAATGTGTGAGAGAGAGAGAGCATTTTACCAGTGATATTGAGCATCACTAACTTCAAATAGGTATCAATATGAAGATTATATATCTTACCAAAAAAATAACAAGTAGGTATCATAATCACCATAGACTAGATATCTTGCTAATTTTATATATGTGCCTAGATGTTTGTCAGTTCCTGAATTAAATATTAAGATTAAGAAGTGTGAAAAAGAGCCACAAAGATCCATATAAATTGTTTGACCCGGGCATTTTATAAATGATTTCTTCCATTTACTTAAGTGCTATACTATTTCTACTATACCTTGTTTTGAATGTTTGGGGTTTTTATGGCTGGCTATTATTGGATTGCGCTGTATCACACAGGGTAAATAAATGGTATCAAACAATACACCACAACTAGCCATGCCAAAGCATTCGGTTTAATACCTTTTGTTGATTCGGTACATGATACAGTTGCTTACCATATCAGTCAGTCATAAAAACCACAAACTTGCAAAAAAGGCAAGGTCAGAACAGCACAGCACCTAAGAGGAAGGAATCATCTAATGCCAGATACAAACAAGTTGCAAAGAGTAGTAGGGACTTACATGAATCTTTGTGGTTGTTGACACGTCTAAACTATACGAAATCACAAATAGGACAAACTCCTTAAATAACAATACTTCAATCTTAAAAGGGCTTGATGCAAAAACAAAGCATTTCATTACTTGCAAGAAGTTCTAGATTATAATGAAGTATCAAAGCTCTTAAGAGAGACTGTGATCATCTGAATAGTAATGCAATATGCGAAACCAAAGGAAAAATGCCAACCTTTAAACCATTCACTTCTTACAGAATTTTATGCATGTTAACTGATATATGTTGATATAACTCTTGATTTAAGTTTTCTATTAAGATATCACAACTTCAATGAAGTTATAACCTACTAAAATGCTCAAAAATAGCGTCTGAGCTAAGAATATCTTTATTCATGACCTAATTAATAAAGGCTACAAGAAATGGATGCCGTTGCCATATTTGCAATTGTTAGCACTTGCCACAGACCAAAGATATATTAGATATTGCTAGATGGTGGATTGGCATCTGACCACCTAATATTAGATATGAGCACAACTATCTACACAACCAAGATCCACTTGGTTATGAGAACATACTTGCTCAAAAATCAAGTACATGATAATTCATTCCAGATATCTAAACAATGAAGTTTTTATCCTCGAAAACAACATCTGATATCACAATTGCATGACAATTAAGTGTTCCAACACTCTCTGGCTGCATTATAAACGATCTATCCTCCTCATCATATAAAAGGTGTCTAGCAGTATTATGTAGGAAAGATACATACAAGCCTGACTGGAAGAGTAGGATCTTCAACAGAAAGAGTTAAGTCTTCATTCCACTCTGGATTGGTATTTCTTTTTATTGTTCGAGTCTTCAGTTTCTGTAGAAGAAAAACAGTGGTTCAGAAGAAAAGGGAAAAGTGTTACTAAAAGTAGAAAGACAACTAACAGTAAAAAGTCAGAATAGATTAGACATGGTAAACAATTACATTTTTATAATTGTGAACAAGAACATATAAATTATTATAGTTTTGATTAAATAAGAAAACAAGTAAATGGAAGTAAATTTAAATGAAGTCTGCTGTTTCATGATATGTCATAGGGTTTTTGCATACATACCCCCCTAAATGTTAGAATTTGCACAAATACCATCTAAAAATTAATATTTGTATATATACCCTCATAAAACATTCTTTTTGCATAGATGCCCTTATTTTTTCTTTTTTTCGCATATATACCCATGCAATCTAACGCCATTAAGAAATTAGCGGTGTAAAATTGAAATGACTGAAATACCCCTAATGAGTAGACATGCAAAAAGAATAATTTATAAGGGTATAGATGCAAATAGCAACTTTGCGAGCAAATTTCTGTAATTTAATATATGTAGGAGGGCATATACGCAAAAAAGTTCTAATTTTACTTTTGTCTATTTCAACTTGTTTTACTACTTGGATTAGCCTAGTGCTTGCTCAAAATTTTCTGTGAAAATATTGCTCAGAAAAAATAAATTCGATGATTAGATAACAAAGAAAGTTATGGAAGTTCTTTCATTCACCATGAGATTATTTTGAGGGGTGTGCAAGAAAAATGGTCAAACCGCAAAATTGACCCAAGGCGCTAATTTCAATTCGGTTTGGATCGATGTTTTTCATATTTGGTTTGGTTTCAGTTTAAAAATTTTAGAAATCGAAAAAATCGGTCTAGTTTTGGTTTCAATGTTGAAAAATCTGATTTAAACGGAACCAAACCATGGGGGTATCTATATGCATGAACTTCCACTGATTCATTTATACTTTGCCGTAGTCCCAAGGTTCATTGCTTCTATATTTAGCCAATTTAGCCTATTCCAAAAATTGTCCATTTAGCCCATCTCATAAGCTGCCCATTTAGCATGGTTAGAAAAAAAATAAAAATGGATAGCAGCCTATTTAGCCCATCCCATAAGCTACCTATTTAACATAAGCCAAATAACCCACAACCTGATAAACCAAACCGAATCGAACTTTCTTTTTGTTGGATTTCAACAGGTTTTTCTATATAGTTGGTTCGGTTTTGATTTTGGTTTTAGAAAACCGATTCAATTTAGTTTGGTTTGAAAATTGACCCCAAATCGATCTGAACCGAACAATACACACCCCTGATGTATTCTCCTTTATTCTTCTTTATTTATAACAAGTATTATATCTTATTTAATCAAAAACCGGCTTGTAATATTTATTGTTATAAATGCATATGTGAAGGAATGGATTAGAATATGGAAAGGAATTAAAATCTCTAAAAGGCATATGATAGATTGCAATGATCAAACTTTCTTGCTACTAATATACTCATGAGTGGAAGAATATCAATCATCCTCGAGCCAAACCATTAAAGAACTTCAAAACCCTTCAGACTCACCAATAATCTCCACAGCCATGTGGCAGAAGGCCACACCTTATGTAGGGTACTTTAAGCCACTTTTTTTTGGAGCTTCGATTTCCTAAAAGAAGAAAAAACCTAATGTATGTGCCTATCTTATAACAATGATTTTAAATCAGCCACTTGCTTAAATATGAGAAGTTGTCTGCTCCAGATAAACATTGCAAATCTCACACACTAAAAAATAAACTTAGCACATCTCACAACACTTTCTTTTAGATAATCTATAGAGCTAAAGGACCTGACCATCTTCATGTAAAAAAGGATACAATGAAGGAGAACTCTAGTGGCAATCAAAGGGACTTGGATTCCAGTAGCAAGAATTCCAATAAAAGGAAGAGAGAGAGAGAGAACGACTGCCAATGGTGGAGAAGAAAGTCAAAGGAATGGTTTTGATTCTGTATAGGAGAGTGAAAGAAAGGGATCAAGAGATATCAAAAAATTTCTCAGAGGAGGTAGAGGGATTAAGTCGATCTTGAGTAGAAGAGTGAACACCTGGAAAGAGGAAAAGTTCAACTAGTCCGATAAGTTTCGAGTAAGATCCATTAACTTATTATCCACTTCAAAAGCAAAAGGATAATTTCATAATTTTAATTAATTTTTAATTTAAATAAATATTATTTGGGCTAATAATGTTGGCTGAATTGTTATGTTAAAGATATTCATGCAAAAATATTATTTTATAATGGTATGCATGCAAATGTCAATTTTGGAAAGGTATTCACATAAATCCAATATTAAGGAGGGTATTCACATAAAAAACCTAAGAATTTTTGCATGTATATTTTTCTAAATATATGAAATTGCATGAATACCCCTGTAAAATTTCTATTTATATGTATATCCTTATAAATATTTTTTTATGTGCATCTATTAAGGATATTTCAGTCATATTTTAAACCGCTAATTTTTTAACGATGTTAGATAGCATGGGTATATATGCAAACAAAAAAAGAATTAGAAAGATATACACACAAAACAAGTATTTTATTGGGGTATATATACTCAAATATCAATTTTGGAAGAATATTCATGCAGATTTCAATATTTAGGAGGGTCTGTATGCAAAAAATCTTATTTTATAAGAAATCTCATAGTTTTAAAATAAAAGTTTTGCCTAGAGGTACAAGCGAGTCGAGCTACTCGCGAGCTACTCGAACTCAACTTAACTCAACTATTATCGAGATACAATAGCTCAAATAGTTTTTCGAGTTGAGCTCAAGTAGTTGAATACCCCGCTCAAAAGCTTGCAAGCCTATTTGAATTTATACTTTTATGATATATATATTTATATATGCATTATTCATAGACTAAGGCTCAATTTCGAGCTCGAGTATAGCTAGAATGATATTCGAGTCAAGTCGATCTCGAGTTTTACCTTTTTTCATTGAGCCAAACTCGAGCTTGAGATATTAAGACTTGATCGATCTCGAGTCGATTTTTGAGTCCGAGTATTTTAAGTCGAGTCAAGCTCGAGTTTCTAGCCATTCGGCTAAGCTCAACTCAATTGCACCCTTAGTTTTGCTGATGAATTCTTGATAATAATATACTTTGCATGTATGCAAGAATAATGACTACCACTTTTTAAAGCAAAAGTTTGATCTCTATCTAATATATCACTTTCTCATATCTCTTAAATAACAAAGAATCACCTTGCATGACATGTATAGCAATGATCACTTGATGCGTTCTTCTTGCAAACAACTCATAACAGCAACATTGAAATCCAACAAGAGCTGATAGATACAAATCAAAATCAAATATTCCCTTGAAAAAAAAATATTTGAATTTTTTGACATAGTTGACTGACAAAGCGAGAGAGGCATCTCCTAGCAGATTTCACTGAGGAAAACATAAGTCTCAAACATTTGAATTTAAATTGGATGAAAACAATATGAAAAACATATTTTATATTTCATATTTCACATTTCATATAAAAAAACATTTAAAGTGAAAGGGGGGACGAGGAGGTCAGCCAGAGGTGGTTGGCATAAAATCCCACAATATCTTGGAAAAGTTTTGAGCACTAGCCAATAGCATCTATTAGCCATAGAAACACGGACCATGAGAAATTTGATTTTTATGATATTCCTATAGACAGACTGAACACAAGTCACCTTTACTTTCTCTATGAAACAATTATTTATGCTTTAAATTTAAAGTAGATAAAGAGTATCTTCAAGTGGAAAGTATCCCTATGGTTCAATTAAAGAGAATCATCAATAGTAAGAGAATTTCTTCTCAGCAAAACAATTGAAAAACCATTACAATTTCAAGCTTCCTGAATGTCTAAGAACTTATGTATAGGAGCAGCTATATTAGGCTTTGATCTGAAAGAACTTGCAAACAAGGTATGATCATCTTAATCTTATAAGGCTGGTGTTTTACTTGCCATTCTTGTATCATTTTTATCTTGGGTTTCATAAATCATGTAGATCAAGTGCTTTATGGCTCGTGTTTTTTTTCCCCAGCATCAGAGTTTTGCATAAGATCATGCAGATCTTGTATGAGAGTCTACATAGCCAGAATCTTGGACTTATGCTCTAGAATCTCTCCTTAACCTGTGGAGTATGGATTATGTGACTTCATAGGGAAATTTTGATATGCACATAAGTTCTTAGTTATTACTTCGTGATTAGGTTCTAAAGAGTCAAACAAGCCGACACAGACAAGTGATTCCCCTTCCTTCCTCCGTCTCCAAGATCCTCATGTGTGTGTCAACCACCATGGATATATTTAGTGCTCCTTTTGCTATTTTTTCCCTCTTTTAACTTGAGTGATCAATTTCACATCACTTATAGCTTCTATTCTAGTTTTTTCTGGGCCATCAAAGGGCGCTAAGTCGTCTCTTAAAAGAAAAGGGATCGCCAAATCAGAGGGCTTAAAACATAGATATTTGCTAGAAACGTAGCAATCTTAAGGAAACAAAGAGAGAGGAGCCAAAAACAAACAATAAAGAATGGGATGAGGAACCAACCTGTCTGCCCATCTGTAGGATGACATAGGGATCGCTGCTCCGGACGTCCCGGACGGCGAGGTTCACCCCTCTCTGCACCCGCACTTTCAGCAGCCCAAGCAAGTGCCCCACCATTGCTTCCTCTAACTCTCTTTCTGTTCCTCTCTTGTCCTTCTCCTCTCTCCCTCTTTCTCGTATGTCCCTGGGTTACTTCAATTTGTTTTATATGGAAGGGAGAAGAATACCAGAGAGAGACCAGGTCCAGACTTGGACGCCCCAACACCGCCAGCTTAAGAAGGCGATTAAGAAGAGGCGAGGCGCCACCCGTCAACTCCGTTTCAATTACGACAATCCAAGGAAGGAAATTTAGGAGACCGACAGAGGAGCCCAGACCAACACCCAACCTCGGAACAAGTTTGGATGGTCTTTTCTTGGACATTTTTATGAGTGCCAGAAGCTTTGGAAGGAAATGACCGCGGATCACCGCCAGGGGGTGCGGCCCGGCTTGTGGGGTGAATTGGAATACGACTGTGCCTCGTACCCAAAAAAAAAAAAAAAAACCCAGCTGCATCACAGGACCAGGACAGAAGTGGTGGGTAATAAAGCAAGGATCAGCGGTTGTCGGCCAGTCGCTCAAACAATTATTAGGTGGACCAGCCCGACAATTGATTTCAGATGAATTCATCCTCGATAGATCGATTTTATTCTTAAATCAGATTATTACATAAATTTATTTCATTCTAGATCCACCGTTGATCGGATTCATCTGATAATTTCTCCTGCAGCGGTTTCACACAGTGCATCTACCAAAGAAAGCTCTCTAAGAAATAAAATCGCAGTCTTTTTATTAGAAAGAAGGGTTTGGTCTCTACAAATTGTAAAAATTAAATTGATGATCAACGGAAATCGTAAAATGAGTGATATATTGTTTTTTTTGGTAAGATAAGATGAATGATATATTGTTTGACACGTCTTAGAAGAAGGAAAATGCTTTACGGTAATATATAGATGATTTTGATTCTACAAAAATATAATTCTATGGTATCGCTGTGTATGAAAGAGTATACTAGAGTTTGAAATTTCAATCTATAATAATGCTTGGGAGCTTGGACCGAGCATAAAAAACTTATGATGTTAACATTGGCACCGAAGGTTAGTAGTATTCAAGGTCTTCGGTCATATTTATGTAGCCATCTTTCATGCAAAAATTTTTCAAATGTGTTGTGCACACGTGTTAAGATTATGGACATGCTTCTGAGAGTAATAATACTCTAATATCACGAGGAATTAATTTTTTTGTTGGTGGAATACTTTTTCGAAAAGATTTGCTGGTGAATTTTATAAAAAAAAAGAAAAAAAAAAGAAAAAGATGCGTTGGTGGAATACTTATCGATGCACATTATCATGCATACTCCCGGTACAGTCTTAGATAAAGATGATTAACTCAACTGATTTCCAAAGGGCAATGGCCATCAATCAGGCATACTTTTTAGCCACTTGGGAACCGGGGTACTATTATCCAATAACATCATGTTCGTTCCGTCCACTTGATGCCTGCGGTTGTTATTATTAAATACTCTGTCAGAACCTGTTGCGATATATATGACCCCAAGCCGATAATAAATACTTGACTAAGTCCGGTACCATAAATGTTGGGTAATGCCCCAGCTGCATCGGAGACGCGGATTTACAGAAGGCTCGCGATAAATAACATATAGAAACTGTCTCGGCGATAAAAATATGATTGAAGTCGTAGTCAAATGGAAATCTAGATCTAAATCAGAACTTGATCGAGATTGAAGTCAGAGATGAGATCGAGATTCAGATTGAAATTAAAAATAAAAATTATTGATGTAAAAATTTATCTATACCGGAGAAGCTAAAGTCGAGAGAGTCGCGATCGCCGTCGGGACCTGCAAAAAAAGTCTAAATCGGAGGTGGGGTTGCTCCGACAAGATCCTCCGACGCTCAAGTCAGTTCTCTGCCTCAACAAGAATGGAGTGCTCGAACGAAAATTTTAGCAGAGTTTTGGGATAGAAAATAGAACTTAGAGAATAACGTATCTGGAGTCCTCCTTTTATAGACGGAGAGAGTGACAAACTGATAGCGATGTCTGTAACCGTCTGGCGGTGGGCTGCCTAGAGTCAGGAGGAGTTTGTTGCGAAGAGTAGTGGAGTGGAATCGTGGCTATCGCCGGGACATACCACGTGGAGTCTGTCGCGGGGAGTGGAGCGGCGTCCGTTGTCGCGACTTGCCAGAGGATGGGAGAATCGCGCGGTATCCGTCGCAAGAAGTGGAGCAGGAATGTGGGCATCATTGCGGTCTGCCAGGGAGTAATGGAGCCGCGCGGAATCCGTCGCAGGAAGTGGCAGGAAGTGCAGCAGAGTCGTGGCTGTTACTGCGGCCTGCTAGGAAGTGATGGGGCCGCGCGGAATCCGTCGCAGGAAGTGAAGCAGAGTCGTGGCCATTACTGCGGCACGCCAGGGAGTGCAGGCCTGTCGGCTAAAGTTCGGCTGAAGTGTCTGGCGGAGAGAGGTTGTTAACTACCTGTCTGAGAGGAGCCCGGAGTCCGGCTCCCGTAAGAGTACGGACGAAGTCTTCCTTCAGTCGAAGTCGGAGACGAGGTCCGGCTCCCGTGGGAGTTCGGACGGAGTCTTCCCGCAACTGGAGTCGGAGACGAGATTTGGCTCCCGTAGGAGCCCGGGCGAAATCTACCTGCAATTAAAGTCAGGGGCGAAGTCCGGCTCCCGTAGGAGCCCGGACGAAACTTACCAGCAGTTGAAGCTGGGGACGGAGCCCGGCTCCCGTAGGAGTCCGGGCGGAGTCTACCTGCAGTTGGAATCGTGGGCGGAGTCCGGCTCCCGTAGGAGTCCGGGCAAAGCTTGCCTGCGGCCGGAGTCGGGGACGAGGCCCGGCTCCCGTAGGAGTCCGGGCGAAGTCTTCCTGCAATTAAAGTCAGGGACGAAGTCCGACTCCCGTAGGAGTCCGGACGAAACTTACCAGCAGTTGAAGTTGGGGACGGAGCCTGGCTCCCGTAGGAGTCCGGGCGGAGTCTACCCGCAGTTGGAGTCGTGGGCAGAGTCCGGCTCCCGTAGGAGTCCGGGCGAAGCCTGCCTGCGGCCGGAGTCGGGGACGAGGCCCGACTCCCGTAGGAGTCCGGGCGAAGTCTTCCTGCAATTAAAGTCAGGGGAGAAGTCCGGCTCCCGTAGGAGTCCGGACGAAACCTACCAGCAGTTGAAGTTGAGGACGGAGTCCGGCTCCCGTAGGAGTCCGGGCGGAGTCTACCTGCAGTTGGAGTCATGGGCGGAGTCCGGCTCCCGTAGGAGTCCGGGCGAAGCTTGCCTGCGGCCGGAGTCAGGGACGAGGCCCAGCTCCCGTAGGAGTCCGGGCGAAGTTTTCTTGCAATTAAAGTCAGGGGCGAAGTCCGGCTCCCGTAGGAGTCCGGACGAAACTTACCAGCAGTTGAAGTTGGGGATGGAGTCCGGCTCCCGTAGAAGTCCGGACGAAGTCTACCTGCAGTTGGAGTCGTGGGCGAAGTCCGGCTCCCATAGGAGTCCGAGCGAAGCCTGCCTACGGCCGGAGTTGGGGACGAGACCCGGCTCCCATAGGAATCCGGGCGAAGTCTTCTTGCAATTAAAGTCAGGGGCGTAGTCCGGCTCCCATAGGAGTCCGGACCCTAGGAGTTCGGACGAAACCTACCAGCAGTTGAAGTTGGGGACGGAGTCCGGCTCCCGTAGGAGTCCGGACGAAGTCTACCTGCAGTTGGAGTCGTGGGCGGAGTCCGGCTCCCGTAGGAGTCCGGGCGAAGCCTGCCTGCGGCCGGAATCGGAGACGAGGCCCGGCTCCCGTAGGAGTCCGGGCGAAGTCTTCCTGCAATTAAAGTCAGAGGCGAAGTCCGGCTCCCGTAGGAGTCCGGACGAAACCTACCAGCAGTTGAAGTTGGGGACGGAGTCCGGCTCCCGTAGGAGTCCGGACGATGTCTACCTGCAGTTGGAGTCGTGGGCGGAGTCCGGCTCCCGTAGGAGTCCGGGCGAAGTCTGCCTGCGGCCGGAGTCGAGGACGAAGCCCGGCTCCCGTAGGAGTCCGGGCGAAGTCTTCCTGCAATTAAAGTCAGGGGCGAAGTCCGGCTCCCGTGGGAGCCCGGACGAAACCTACCAGCAGTTGAAGTTGGGGATGGAGTCCGGCTCCCATAGGAGTCCGGATGGTGCAATGGGGGTTCGCCATCTGCAGCTGAAAGTCGGAGGAGTCCAGCGAGGGTCAATCCTGTTAAGAACTTCGATTGGGGGTATTTTATACCCAACAAGAACGAATTCAAATTGTCGAATTTTAGATATCAATTTAAGAGATATCATGATTTAAATTTTTTTCTCAGAGATCTTTGATGGATCCTCATTCCTAACCATATGTTACGTCAGTGACTATATCAAAATATTTTGAGAAAAATTAACTCTCTTCAATGAGCCATATCTCTACAAACAGAGTTACTTACATGTGATCAACGCGGTTCACGCCAAATTACGCCATCCAGCAGTGCATGATTGACCTCCGAGATCTACTCTTCCTAACACTTGGTTGGATCGTCGCATACGATAACGCCCATTCGAAGCCTCCAAGCAACTGTTAAGTCATACCATTAAAGACAATAGCTTATCATGATGACTCCTATAAACCTCTCTACGATCCGATCACATCATTCTATTTAAATATGAGAATAGTCAAGAGCAAAGTCACACCACCCTCAAAGCTCCCAACTGTCAACTCAAGATATTTAGAAGGTGTTTGGTTATGAGGAGTAGGGGTCTGGAATCAGAATCAGAATAGGTGACTCACATTCAAACTATTTGATTGGAAAAAGTCCTATTCTGATTTCGATTTTGGAGTGGAATAGGAATAGCTCAATCTATATAAAACTCAATCCCTACTTTTCTCTATGAATTCAAATTTCAATTTCGATTCCGATTTCGATTCCGATCATGAACCAAGCGCTTTGAAGGATTTGTCCATTCTGAATTTGATTCCAAGACATTCCAATTTCAATTCCCATTTTGATTTCGATTGTAAATTAAGTACCTCCTAATAGAGATGGTCTTCACTTGTTATAAGATGACACCACTCACTAACCCTTATGTACTATTTGGGAGGGAGTGATATTTCACATCACTCCGATGATATGAGTTAGGTGATGTGATCATCTTATTTGGTATTGCAAAATTTCATCCAGTGATAAAGGATCCATTGATAAATTTGGTGATAGCGTATCTGAGAAAAAAATTTATGGTATGGATAAAAAATCTTTGATTCATCGAATGTCGTCTCGCTCCAGCACCTTCAGCTCAAGATGAACTATGCCGGGAGAAAATCCTAGTGATGCATAAATACGTCTTTTGAAAGAATGATTATATATTCTGTTTTTTATATTTCACGGAAGGCCGTCCAAAGCTTACCGCAGTTTTAAACAATGATACATATTCACATTTCCGCATGCGATGAGCTCACGAGTGATCTCATGCAGAAAGCTGCCTCCCCCAGTTGGATGGTCGATTCTACCCGGTCATCTCGCAGTGCTTGAAAGTCCCCTTGGACCTGATTCCCTTCGATCTGTATATTTTTGAGGTAGTCTACTTTGAGCTCTTTAACAAGCTTCAGTTCGGGCTTCTCAAAAAACAAGCTTCAGTTCGGTTGCCTGGACTTCAGCGCAACTTCATTATTGAGGCTGGAAATCCAAACCAAATTGCATACTCAAATGATTCTTCCTCTTGACTCATCAGTAACAACTCTGCTCCATTTCCAATTGGTAGCAACATCCTCAGGATAAAGAAGTAGGGCTTAATAATTTTTCTTTATAAATTATCCTTCAACCATTGCTATTAAGGGCTACATACTGTGCCATAGCTCTTCCAAATCGAATAAACTTCTATGCATCTGATAATATTACATGCAGTTATTATTAAGCAACTACATGGGCTTAGAAACAGTTTGTATCCGGCGATGTTTAGGCTGCGGCAGCGGTGGATGACGGCCGGGATAATGCCCGGCGAATTATAACTCAAGGCTATTATTTTTGGTGAAGATAAATTATAAAAACTTTTTTGATTATTATATTTATATCTAACAGTTTGCATAATCTATATTTATATCCAGTTAATTAAATTAACAATATCAGTGTAGTCGATGACTTAATGTAAAATATGTTTGTTCTATCCGTAAGTACTCCATCACGAATCTTGTCAAGAAAGTATTCCACCTACAAAAATTGATTCCTCATGATGTCAGAATATTATTCTTGACACCAAACAAAAGAAACTAATCAAGCATGAGGTGGCACCTAATACAGGTAATACGTTGGAGTGTAACTCTTTCCCAATACACGTACTATACGTGAGCAAGAATAACATACTTGCGAGCAATCCTACACAAGGACAAAATCCTCAGATCCAGCGCAGATCTCATCTCTTGCCGTTAAGAATTCTGCCCTTGGACACCTGGGCATACGACCTCTGGATTAATCTATTTGATATTCCTTCTCAACAGACGAACTTCATGTGCTTCTTTTATAAAATATTGCAAATAGATGTAAATCAATTAGTAAGTTTAATCTTCATCTACATGGTAGTCCAAAGCAATGACGTGTGTAACACGCAAGAAAGAGTCCAACACATCTCCTCAACCATACGAAGTAGCCACGTTGACGTATTGCATGGGTTTTTTTCTAAAAAAATAAAAAACCACCGTGATCACCAAAAATATTGACCGTTGCAGTCCGATCGTCCCGAGATTTCACCATGCGGTGGCTGGGTGGTTCGGGTCGCAACGCTGCTGTGATCGAGAAGGTTAGGGCGAAGACCAACACTAGACCTTCAGAAAAATTTTTTATTCTTCCGGTCATGGTTAACTGTTATTAATGTTTATAGGAGCAACGGTTTAACTTGGTTGATTTGTTCAATTTTTATTGAACTAGACTAAGTCTACCTAATATCGTGGGATAGCGCATCCTCTTCTCTGCGTACCCTATCGGGCAATGATACTAACTGTCCCTCTCTAAAAAGGAAATTTTGTCTTGTGGCTAGCAAGATGATGTGACCAATGGTGGGTTGGATATTAATGCACAGCGAGCGATGACCAGAGACAGCCGGTGATGTGACCAATGGTCGGTTGGATATTAATGGACAGCGACCGATGACCAGAAACAGCCGGTGGTAAGAGCCCGCGTGGTGGCAGTGGCTGTCACCGGGCGACGAGATTGGTGGTGCGTGGTTGTCGGTTTGCAAAAAAATCAAAAACATATTTTCGGATTTTCATGTCATATGGTGCCTTAATGGATTTAAAAATATATATAAAAAAAATCAATTTAGGAAGAACCTTAATTTATGCATTTCAATTTTATCTTGAAAATAAAACAATCATTAATTATTATGATGATGCAGAAATACGTAAGTACTAACTTATAATTCTATATATTATATAAAATATAATTTTTTTTAAAATAATATTAAATTTTATTTATCTATTTCATTATATTTTTATGAAAGGATCGAATGAAATATTAAAAAAAGATGCAACAATATATAGGTTGGACATGCTTAATTTAGCAACCAATTTGCTCCGTCAAATTCAAAACTAGTTTTTCTTTAGAATTTATTTTTTTATAAATAAATTTTTATCTAAAAATTTATATTTTTTTATATAAATATTTTTTAAATAATATTTAAATAAAAAATAATTTATTTATATTTTTTATATATAGATAAGTGATTTTGAAATTTGTTATCTATAATTTTTTATATTATTATTATTTTAAATAAGTTATTAAAATTTATTTATATTTTTTATAGTATTTTTTATGTTTTTTAGATTTAAAAAAAATAGATATGAATTATTAAGTATTGGATGATGGAAGCATTATAAATGAGAATAGGATATTTTAGAAATAAAATTATATGCATACTCTAGATTGGTGAGGAAATGATTTAGTCATTTTTTGTATGAATAAGATTTTTTTCATTTCATGAATAGATACTATCTACGAAAAATAATTTATTTATTTAAAAAAATATAAATTAGTTAATAAAAAAATTAATTAATTTTTTAATAAATAATGATATACATCTATAAAAGAAATGATTAAGGCTTTCAGCCACAAGTAATGTTGATGGATTTGGCTTCATACGTGGATAGACCAAGAAACGTAGATTGCAGCTTAGGTTGGGAGCTGTTGCGGTCAATCTCCCATCGCTCGATCATCGAGGTCACACACCTGCAAGAGATGTCCTCACAGACCGGAGATGCTTCCAGCGGGGACCCTCCGACGGTCAAGTCAGAGAGACTAGGCAACAGTGAAAAATCAGAGACTCAACTCGAGAGGGCTAAGGAAAGCTTGGGAGCTGGAGGGAGCGTCAGAGAGCTTACCAAGATTGTTGCCTTATCCCTTTTTATAGTAGAATACGGCGTGGTCCCGCCATTAATGGTGCAGATAACTGGAGAGTTGTCAAATCGTCGGGGGCTGTTAAATCACCGCGGGTTGTCAGAACGAACCCATGTCCTCGGTAGGACAATGCCCCAAGACGATTGCACAGCATGTCCTTGACAAGACAACAGCTCACAGCGGTCGTACGACCCTTGGGCGGACTGGCCGACCATACGTCGGTATTCGACTGTCGGGATGTCGGATGATGATCCGGAGACACCGTCGGTCGGTTTAATGCCTCGCTGAAGTCGGACGTCGGCTGCCACCCCCGACAGTGAGTCGGTGATTTGGGCTCCGCTGTTCGGTTGGTCGGAACAGAATGGATCTGCCTGACCGACACACTTTCGATCAGATAATGTCGGTAGTTACTGTCGATAGTCGTCGGTCAGTGCGGTCGGTAGAGTCGAAGTCGGTCGGATAGATCCGAGGGTGAGTCGGCGTAAAAGGGGTCGGTCGGTATATCCCAACAGTTGCCCCCCCATTTTTGAGTCGGATGTCGTGCTGGCCAGCGTCTCCACATGGGCGACGGCTTCGGACGAAAGGAGTGGATATCCATCGCGCCATACTCTGATTCTGGTGTTCCATCACGTCATGCTCCGACTCTAGCGACCGTACCAACGAACGGTCCGATGTCAGACGCCCCATTGGGAACGTGAACTGCCATCCCATTGGGAACAGGAACCGCCGTCTCCGTCGTCTCCTCAGGAACTTAAACCACCATCTCCTCGGGAACACAAACCGCCGTCGGTTAGTGAATCCCGAGATGCGGTTTTTTCGCCATGTGGCAGAGGGCCATTGGGCCAAACCTGCTCACGCGGATGGAGGCGACGTGGCTTGATCTGGTGGCGGGTGCGTCGAATCGTCGGATCGAGGAAGGGCCCAGGCACCACCACGTGTCGGCATTCGGGAAGCCCTCGTCCGGCGTTATTTCATCTCGACCGTTGATGGGCCTTATATATATGCGGCCACTTGCATCCAAAATTTTACTTTTGCTGCAAATCTGCTCCTGGCATTGAGATTTTGTCGAGTTGTCCCCCAATTCCAGGTAGTTATCTTGGTGCTCTCCATTTGAAAGTTATTCTTGGAGTTTTGTCTGTCTTTGTCTCCTTGCTCCCTTCCCTCTTCGCCATTTTCTTTTGTTCTCCTTTCTGGGGCTAGCGTCATGGCTAGAACCTCTCCACGAGGAAGTCAGTCAGCGAACCCGACCGACGACTCACGGTCGACCCCGGAGGTGGAGGTTTCTTCACTTTCGGGGGCAAACGTCGAATGGCTCAAGGAGCAATACAGTATCCCAGAACAGTTTGAGCTCTTCGCTCCTGGGGCTGAGGGTCGGGTTAACAATCCGCCTCTGGGTCAGGTGGCCTTCTATGTCGAGAACCTTCGGGCAGGTCTTCGCTTTTCGATTTCGGAGTTCGTCTGGAACATTCTGGATTATTACGGACTTTGTCCGGCTCAACTGGCACCGAACTCAGTCCGATTGATAATCAGCTTCGCATTGTTGTGTCGGCTTTTGCCGACCTATCCTCGTATCTCTCTCTTCCGGACGTTCTTCGTCCTCCGACCCCACTCAAAGGCCCGAGGGTGGTGGTTCTTCAATCCTTGGAAGGGTCTTTCATTCATCACCGATCTTCCATCATCGATTCATGGGTGGAAGAACTAATTTTTTTTTGCGTCCTCTCCGCTTCCTTGGGGGTTCCCTTCCCGCTAGAGGGACCCTCGGACTCAGCCGAATGAGAACAGTCGGATGGAGGATGGGGACCGAGAGAATTTTCACCGACTGAAGGATGTGTCGGTGCCGAAGCAGAGGGAGCTCGTCACCGAGCAAGCTCCGTACGACGCTGGCCTAAGTTCGGTTCCTTATTTAGGTACATCTCGGTCTATCGGTCGTTTTTTGTCTTTTCTATCCATCTTTGGACTTGCGCTGATCCTTCGTTGAAATTACAGGGATGCCATCGAGAGTGAGGCTGATCGACGCCGACATTCGGCAACATGCGACGAGGAAGAGGCTAGCGCACGGGGCCGAACCATCGCGACCTCCCAAGAGGCCTCAGATAGCATTGCCTACCAACCTTGCGGTGATGGGAGCGCAGCCCGACGTCGAATGTGCGTCGGGCTACGAGCCTGTCATTGCTCTGCCGGTGCCGGTGGTGCCACCTGAGGCGCCATTCGAGGAAGGGGCAACCGAGGGGGTAGTCGAAGGAGCGTCGGCTCCTCCACCAACAGAAGAGGTTCGGACCGAAGTACGTGAGCCCGAACAACCTGCAGCAGCCGCCGTCGTGGCCTCGGGAGGGACCCAATCGAGCTCAAGCTTCCCGTCCCTCTCTGATTTTCGGGCCTGGGTGGCCGGACGAGGGAAGGCTCCGATGGCATCGGGCAACGACACAAGGTCGGCCGGCCGAGCCACGTCATTCGACGTCCCGCTTTCCGAAGGAGCGTCGGCCCTGGCCAATCATGATTTGGCCAGGAGGTTGTGCCAAGCAACCATTCTCCCGACCGACCGGGAGATCACGAAGAGTCGGCCAGTGTCCGACATGCTTTCTTCCTTTTACCCGACTATGATCCAGGTGGGCTCCTACTCTTCCTTTCTCCTCTTCATTATTATTTTCCATCAGTTCGATTTTCTGACAGTCGGCCTTCCGTCCGCAGCTGATCTATAATATATTCGGGCTGGAGGTCGGGTACCGAAGGTTCGGCGATGTCTGGGCGGCCTGGAAGAAGAAGGCAGAGATCACCGAGGCTGAGAAGGCGACGCTGGTCGACTAGCTGAAGTTGTCGGTCGACCGTGAGGCCAGGCTCGAGGAGGAGATCTCTCGACTCACCAACGACCTAGCCACCTCGGAGGTCAAACTTCAGTCGGCCTGCGAGCAGGTTCGGCGCAAGACCCGCTCCGTTCATCGACTGAGGCACGAGAGGGACGGCTGCGTTAGGGAACTCGAGGTCGAGCGCGAACAACTTTGCGTTAGCCTGGAGAACCTGGCCAAGGCTGAGGAGAACCTGTCCTCCGCCCAGGCTGACGCCGACATATTGAAGGCGGAGGCGGAGTCGGCCAGGGAGGCACTGGGTCGGGCGGTGGAGGACTTCCGTGGTTTGGAGGAGTACCGGGAGGATCTCCTCGAGAGCGGCTTTGCCTCCTACCGGGTGGGGTACGAGGATGCCCGAGAAGCGATCCAGAGTCTGCACCCGGAGCTCGACATGAGCGGGATCATCCCTCTAGGGTTGGAGGACCAAGCGGCAGAGGGAGAGGCTGACCCACTGCCGACGGAACGAGTCACCGAGGACGAGGCGGCTCCGACCCTCGGTCCCTCACCGACCCGAGCGGGCACGTCGGTTGCTCCCAAACTATATCCGGTGGAAGAAGCCGACTCCGACGAATAGTCGGGGTATCCGCTTTGTTATCCTTATACTTTTTTACTTTCTGTTCAGCCTTTGATATCTGTAATCTGTCCTCATCCCAATTTTGTAATCGAGATTCATCCCAATTTTGACTTAGTAAAATTAAAGACTTCTCACTTTTTTTCGTGTGTAGTTGAATGTGTTTGATCGTCCGAACCATCTCTAGGTGCATAGGTCGTAGTTCCGACATGTCCCATTAGGACGTTCGGTAGGATCCAGCATAGCCGATCAAAGTGATCAGTGGCGTGCGCCCCGCTAAGGGTAGAACAAGCCTCGATCACAGGTCGGCATTCCGACCGCCGCACAGGCTGCTTAGGATTCGATGGTCGAGAGCCGTACAGATCGTAGGTTGAGCGTCTATCGTCCGGACCTTGGTCGGGTGTGCACATGGGGTCGGGTGTCAGCCAATCCCCGAACATGGCTCGTCGACACGACCGTTTCGTAGAGTCTGATAGTCGAGTAGCGTCCGACGCATTCGGATAGGGCAATGATGGCAAGTCGAATATCCATCATCCGGCCCTTGGTCGGGCACGTACATCAGGACGTATGATAAATAGTGGCAAGCCGAATATCCTTCGATCGGTCGTGACCGGATCGGTTCGTCGCAAGTTGAATACCCGTTGCCCAGACCTTGGTCGGGCGGGTACGTCGCGGTCGTCTTGGCATTTTGCCCTTTCTTAGTCAAAAGTTTGGCTAGTTAGCCAACGGTGTTGGTCGAAATCCTTTGCCTTCAAAGACAGGGGGCCGTCGTAGACATTCCGCTCATTTGATCCCTGTTGTAGAATCTGATATGTCGTCGATGATCGGGACGTAGATTGAGCCGTAGATTCGGTGATTGAGTCGTAGATTCGACGACCGAAGCATAGGTTTCCAACGAGATATAGGGCTAAAGTCGGGGCATCGAGGCTCGTACTTCAGGTGAGAGCCGACCCTCGATGGAGGGCCAAACTTCACGGACTCTGGAGTTCTGAAATCATATTGTATTCCGAGCAAGAAGGGCGTACGGAGTTTATTGATAATACAATTTCAGGTTGTCAGCATTCCAAGTTCGAAAAATAGCCATCCCTTCTAAGGTCTCAAGTTGGTAGGCGCCCGGCTTGCAAGTGTCGGTTATCTTGTAGGGTCCTTCCCAGTTCGGGGATAGCTTCCTTTGATCCTGAGGCTTCGAGACTTCCGCCTTTCTCAAAACCAGGTCTCCGGGTCTGAAGGACTTCGGCTTGACTTTAGCGTTGTAGTATCGGGCTACTCTCTGTCGGTAGGAAGCCATACGGAGTTGAGCCTCATGTTGGAGTTCGGGAAGGAGATCCAAGTCAGCTCTCTGACACTCAGAGTTATCTGGCTCACAGTATTGCTCGACTCTAGTTGATGGTAGCCCGATCTCCAGTGGGATCATTGCCTCCTCCCGAAGGCCAAGTTGAAAGGAGTTTCTTCGGTCGGGACACGAGGTGTCGTTCGGTACGCCCAGAAGATCGAGTGCAATTCTTCGATCCAGAGGCCTCTGGCTGCGTTCAGTCGGGTCTTCAGTCCATGCAGAATGGTCTGATTGGCTACTTCGACTTCTCCGTTGGACTGTGGATGCCCGACCGAAGTCAGCTTGTGCGTGATATGAAACCTCGCACAGAACTCTCTGAAGTCGTTGTTGTCGAACTGTCGCCCATTGTCGGTGATGATAGTGTGCGACAGCCCGAATCTAAAGATGATAGACTTCTGGACAAAGTCTTCCATCTTACGCTCGGTGATTTGCGTCAGAAGTTTCGCCTCCATTCACTTGGTGAAGTAGTCGATTGCGATAACTATAAACTTTCTTTGACCAGACATCGGAGGGAAAGGGCCGAGCATGTCAATCCCCCATTGGGCGAAAGGCCACGGGGTGACAATGGCAGTCAGTTGGTTGGCGAGCCGGTGTTGCAAATTAGCATACTTTTGGCATGGCTCGCACCTCCGAACCAGGTCAGCCGCATCTTTCTTCATGGTGGGTCAGTAGTAACCCTACCGCAGGACTTTGTAGGCCAAGAATTTGCCCCCCAGGTGACTCCCGCAGATCCCTTCATGCACCTCCCTGAGTGCGTAGTCCGCATCCGTCGGTCCGAGGCACCGTAGCAAGGAAAGAAAGAATGACCTTTTGTAAAGTCGCCCGTCCATCATTACGTACTGGGAGGCCGCCCATCGGAGTCGCTTGGCTTCCGCAAGGTCTTCGGGGCTGGTTCCGTCGGTTAGGTACCGGACGATCGGGTCCATCCAACTTGGCTCGATCGTCAGTTGCAGCACCTCCTCGGCCCTATCGATGCTCGGTTGCTCGAGGCTCTCCATGAGTGTCCGGCCCAGGGTGCTATAGACGGACGTTGCGAGTCTGGAGAGTGCATCGGCCCGAGCGTTCTCCGACCTGAGAATGTTGGAGATCTCGAAATACTTGAGGTGTGCCACGAGATCTCTCACCTTCTGAAAATATTTTGCCAAGGTCGGGTTCCGTGCCTCGAATTCGTCTTTGACTTGTCCCACGATCAGCTGGGAGTCGGAGAAGACTCTGAGGCTGTCGATTCCGAGCTCCTGCACCATTCTCAAGCCAGCGAGAAGCGCTTCATACTCGGCTTGATTATTGAAAGCTTTGAAGTTGAATCGGAGGGCGTACTCGGTAACCACCCTCTCTGAGTTGGTGAGTAGGAACCCGACACCGCTCCCTTGGGCATTGGAAGCTCCATCTATGTGTAACACCCAGGTTGACCCGAGGTCACATTCGGAGGTTGCAGCTTCTTTGGAGCTTCCATCTTCTGACATTTGATTGGCTGTCGGGCATTCCGCAACAAAGTCAGCCAGGACTTGGGCTTTCAAAGCAGGATGCGGTCGGTACTGGATGTCGAACTCGCTCAACTTCATCGCTTATTTCGTCAGTCGTCCTGATGTGTCGGGACGACGGAGGATCGCCCTCAGGGGCTGGTCAGTCAGGACCACGATGGCGTGTGCTTGAAAATACGGACGGAGTCATTGCACGGATATGACTAGAGCAAATATCATCTTTTTCGCCCTTGAGTATCGAGTTTCGGCCCCGTGGAGCGCCTTGCTGGTGTAGTATATGGGCTGGTGAATTCGGCTCTCGCTCTCCCGGACGAGTACCGAACTAATAGCCTCTGGGGAGGTAGCCAAATAAAGATACAATGTTTCTCCGACTTCTGGCTTCACAAGCAGGGGCGGAGAGGCCAGGTACTTCTTTAAATCTTCAAAGGCTTGCCGGTACTCATTCGGCAAGGAAAAGTCCTTCGTCTGCCTCAGGATTTTGAAGAACAGGAGGCACCTCTCAGCCGATCGAGAGATGAATCGGCTGAGCGCGATGACCTTCCCATTAAGCTGCTGCACCTCTTTTTTGCTGTTTGGGTGCCGCATGTCCATAATCGCCCTTATCTTCTCGGGGTTGGCCTCGATTCCACGTTGAAAAATGAGAAACCCGAGGAACTTCTCCAAAACTACCCTGAAGGCACACTTGGTCGGATTTAACTTCATCCGATGTTGCCGAAGGGTGCGGAAGGTTTCTTCCAAGTCTTGGATATGGTCTGAAGCCTGTGCGCTCTTCACCAACATGTCATCCATGTAGACCTCCATATTGCACCCGATCTGATTCTTGAAGACTTTGTTGACGAGGCATTGGTAGGTGGCTCCGGTATTTTTCAGATCGAAGGGCATAACTCTGTAGCAGTAAAGGCTCTTGGCAGTCACGAAGGCCGTATGCTCTTCGTCCTCGGGCACCATCCGGATCTGGTTATATCTGGCGAAGGCATCCATAAAGCTGAGCAGTCGATGTCCGGACGTCGCATCCACTAGTTGATTGATCTTCGACAGTAGGAAGCTGTCCTTCGGGCAGGCCCGATTCAAGTCGGTGTAGTCGATACAAATCCTCCACTTCCTATTGGCTTTCTTCACCATGACGACATTTGCGAGCTAATCGGGATAGGTGGTTTCTCTGATGAAGCCGGCCTCGAGCAGCTTGTCCACTTCCTCGTCGATGGCCCTCTGTCTTTCGGGGGCGAATGCCCGTTTCTTCTGTCTCACCGGCTTCGTACTAGGGGCGATGTTAACTCAGTGAGTCATTGTCTCCAGAGGTATGCTGGACATATCTGCTGCTGACCAAGCGAATACGTCGGCGTTATCCTCCAACAGTTTTATTAGCTGCCATCACTCCGGGTCGGTCAACTGCAACCCGACCCAGACGACCTGCTCAGGGTTCCTTATCATCGGGATGGAGATTAGCTGTTCAGCCGGTTCACCCCGCTCCTCCTCTTCCCATTGGTCCAGCTTGTCGACCGTCAGGGAGTCCTTCGACTCAGTGCTTTGAGTAGAAATTTGGAAGCACCGCCGAGCGAGTTGTTGATCCCCGCGCATCTCTCCGACTCTATTTTTGGTCGGAAACCGAACCTGCAGGTAGTACGTCGAGACTATCGCTCTAAGGGCATTTAGCCCGGGCCTTCCAAGTATGGCGTTGTAGGCCAAAGGTACTTGGACGACCGCAAATGTCATATGGACGGTGCTTTATCGTGGTTCGGTCCCAGCTGTCACAAGAAGAGTAATTTCTCCTTCCACTGCGACGGCTTGTCCGGCGAAACCCATGAGAGGCGTAGAGACCCTCCTGAGTCGGTCGGTCGACAGTCGCATTCGAAAAAAAGTCGAGTAAAACAAAATATTAATTGAGCTTCCATTATCGACAAGAATCTTTTTTACATCATAATTCGCGATTGTTGCCAAGACAACAACAGCATCATCATGGAAAGTTTGGATTTCCAGAGCATCTTCATCTGTGAAGATGATTACATTGTCCTGATGCAGCCGCTTCGTCGACTCTTCTCTAGCAGTCGTCCTCCGATCCAGTCGTTTGGAGATCATGTTGATGACCCCAGCCGTAGGCCGATTATTCACCGCCTCTTCAGTTGGTTGGGGTTGTCGGTCGTTAAGGGGCCGAGCCAACGGGTCCTTTCGGTACTTCCCGAGATAGCCTCATCGGATGAGGTCCTCTATCTCATCCTTGAGTTGGATGCATTGCTCGGTGGTATGACTGCGGCTCCGATGAAACCGACAGTACCTTCTCCGATTGAGGCCTTTTGCCTTTAGAGGCGGAGGCCATCGTAGATATTCCGCTCCTTCAATCTCCATCAAGATCTGCGCACGAGGAGCAGAGAGGGGAGTGTAGGAGTCATACCTGCGATGCACCGACTTCGGACTTCACCGTCGGGGCGATCTCGGGCTCCGCCGTCGGGGTGAGATCCGTTTGTCGGTCGGGGGCCTGCTGGGTTCAGCAGGAGCCCGACCTTTCTTGCGCTTCTCCTTTTGGCCCGTGCTCTCGATCAGGCACCGGTCGGAAGCTCCTTCGTCTACACGTATGTATTTGTATGCGCGCTCCAGCAATTCGGCGTACGTCCGGGGGAGGATATTGTCCAGGGAGTATGTGAAGCAGGACCCCCTTAGCCCCCTCTTCATGGCCGAAATAGCCATGTCTTCGTTGAGGTCTCAGATCTCAAGCGTGGCTGCGTTGAATCGGGCCACAAAGTATCGTAGAGTCTCATTTTCTCCCTACTTGAGGGAGAAAAGACTGTCTGAGGTTCGCGGTGGCTTCCGACTGGTGCTGAAATGGGCCACGAAAGAATGTTCAAGCTGTCCGAAGGAGTGGATACTTTCCTAGCGGAGGCTGGAGTACCAGACCCTGACAGCTTTGCGGAGTGTGGCGAGGAAGCCGACGCAAAGGAGGACATCGGTTGCCCCTTGGATTGTCATGAGAGCCTTGTAGCTCTCCAGATGGTCAATTGGGTCGGTGGAGCCGTCGTAAGGCTCCACGTGAGGCATCTTGAACCGACTAGGGATCGATTCGTCGAGGATGAATCGGGAGAGAGGTTGGATGGTCCAGAAGTCGACGTCGTTCGACGATTTCTGTCCATCCGCCTGGAGCTGGGCAAGCCGACGGTCAATTTCTTCGAACTTGCGCTCGTAGTCATTTAACCGTCGGTGTTGAGAAACTCCAGGAGTCGATCCTCCCGATGAATTTGAAAGTGAGGTGGACGGCGTTCGCAGCCGCTTCTCCCTCCTCGCTCGCTTCAGCTGTAAAGGAGAGGGACATCGAGACCGACGGGCGTCACGCTGTGGCCGCCTCCTCCCTTCTCGGTGGGAGTGGTGAGACGGCTGCTCTTGAGGAGGAGATGGAAGTAGACGCAGGCATCGGCGGCTGCTTCTGGACGGCATGGGATGTGCCACCGGTTGTTCTGCCAGCGGTCGCAGCAACTGAGTCGGTTGATGCTGGAGATTTTTGACCGCATCTGTCAGAACGGTCATTTGCCGCACGATTGCCGCGATCTGTGCCTCCGTGGTCACCACCGGATGCAGAGAGCTGGGCTTTGCCATGGAGGGTGAAGGAGAGGGCTCTTCCCGACGGGAAGAGTGCCTCGCCGACCCGGTAGCTCTCGATCGCTGAGCTCTGGTTTTCATCATCTCGAGAGGTCTCTGAAGCTCTAGGGAGCTTGCTATTTTACCTCTGTCGAGTGTTCCCCTACCTGATGCGTCAAAATCTGTTGCGGCCAATCCCCCGTTGCCCGATCGTCGAGGTCGCACACCTGCAAGAGAAGTCCTCACAGACCGGAGATGCCTCCGGCGGGGACCCTCCGACGGTCAAGTCAGAGAGACTAGGCAACAGCGGAAAATCAGAGGCTCAACTCGAGAGGACTAGGGAAAGCTTGGGAGCTGGAGGGAACGTCAGAGAGCTTACCAAAACTGTTGCCTTACCCCTTTTTATAGTAGAATGCGGCGTGGTCCCGCCATTAATGGTGCAGACAACTGGAGAGTTGTCAAATCGCCGGAGGCTGTCAAATCACCGCGGGTTGTCAAAACGAACCCTTGTCCTCAGCAGGACAATGCCCCAGGGAGATTGCACAGTATGTCCTTGACAAGACAACAGCCCACAGTGGTCGTACGGCCCTTGGGCGGGCTGGCCGACCATACGTCGGTATTCGACTGTCGGGACATTGGGTGATGACTCGGAGACACCGTCGGCCGGTTTAATACCTCGCTGAAGTCGGACGTCGGCTGCCATCCCTGACAGGGAGTCGGTGATTTGGGCTCCGCCGCTCGGTTGATCGGGAATAGAATGGGTCTGCCCGACCGACACACTTTCGGTCGGATAATGTCGGCAGCTACTGTCGGCAGTCGTCGGTCGGTGCGGTCGGTAGAGTCGGACGTCGGTCGAACAGATCCGAGAGTGAGTCGGTGTAAAAGAGATCGATCGGTATATCCCAACAGGAGCATTTAATATAACGTATCCTGATAGATTCGGGATGGAGTCAAGTCGCCCAAACATTGATATCAGAGCACGAACAATTTTCATGTGAGCAAAATTTTCAAGTTTGATACTAACCAGAGCCGATTGCATGTTTCCTGAGAATTGTATCCTTATGAAATTAGTGCCCGGACCACGCCCAGGTAGACTACCCCAATCCCATGGTAGTTAGCATGCTACATTCATTGTATTTCACGGATACCAGATTGCACGTTATCCATCGTGCACGTGCTCCGAGATGTGTGCTGGTCTACCTAGGCGTGGTATAGACGATAATTTTTCTTGTATCCTCTGTTAATGGCAGAGCCAGCTTGACACGCATCCTTTTGGATATCTAGTCAAACTACTTTTTCTATGTTGTTGGAACAAAGGTGACCAGCGAATGGTTAAAAAAAAAAAATTTATATATTTCTCTTAGATTTTTTAAGTTAAATAAAATTTAGAGGATGTTTGGTTTGTGATCGTAATCAAAACCGAAATGATTTGAAATCGAAATCAGAATGATTTAATTTTTTAAAATACTTGATTTATGATCGAAATCAAAAACAGAATGAAAATTTAAATTTATAGGAGAGAATAAAGATTGAGTTCTATATATATTGAATCATTCTCATTTAATTCTGAAATTAGAATCAAAATAAGAATCATCCATTCCTATTTTGATTTTTGACTTTCATTTTTTTTAACCAAGTATCTCTTTGGTATTTACAGCGTGCATATCTGATAGGATAAATGAAGAATCTGGTGGAGTCTCTTTGAACACAAAATGTCAAAAAAAATCTAAAATATGAAGGATTATAAAAAAGGTGAAAAAAATATTGTTGGCGGGGGCTCAAATTGGAGTTCTCATATATCAAAATTAATAAGGAACCAACAGTTTAAGTGGAAAGGGGCAAAAAAAAAAAAAAACAAAAAGGAAAATGGAGTTTAGAAAGAAAAAAAGATCCACAAATATCGGATTCATTGAACTGTCGAGAAGAGCTGGAATTAGGTATAGGGGACAAAGCTGCGCGGGCCCATGGTAACAGAATACCAGCTTATGAGGGATTTGGCTCGGTCAGAGTATCTTTGTCAAAATATCAAATGAATATACTCGGAATTACTTCTTCCTTTCACACGAAGTGATTTGTCCCATTTCTACTATTGTAATGTGAAGTATGGTGCATGTGCTCCCATGTATACTGCTATCTATTTCCTTGCTTCAGACTATGCATTACGTCTGGCACCTGCCATTTCACTTTAACTAGGATAAAACCATTTCTGAACCTAACAAACAAGGCATTTAATTGAAAAGAATATCTTAATATAGCTAGACGAAACCTATTTCTGAACCATGTCTTACTCCCAGCGAGCAATTGAACTCGACCCAGGTTCAAATTTATGGGACCAGGCTATCTCGTGAACCCAGTCCATCCATCCAGACCGATGCACACAAGATGGATGATGCATCGAGAGACGTGCGCACAAGTCTTGGCAGCGGATGACGTGCGCCTGGTCGACGGGGTCCATCCACTTCACCAGCTGCATGCGTTTCCAGAAAGGGTCCCGGTTGTACTTACATCTTTCGCGCGAACGTATGATTGATGTTCCTGCGCGACGTCAACCGTTGGATTGCACGTGGCACATTTCTCAAAGCACTCAAACGTCTTTCTCGAAGCGACCATTGCCCCATCCAATGGTCGACATCGCGAAATAAGGCGAATCATTCTAGATGCAACCAGAACCCGTCCAGAAGTTCGAGAAGAGCGAGAGGACGGAAGGGGCTGGGGAGGCCAACTGGAGACCACAAACGCGCTCGGGTGCCACTCCCAGCTCCAAAACGGCCTCCGGATATTCTGTGGCTCATATCCCAACCAGTAACAGCTCTCTACTCCTCCCCTCTTCCCCTCCCCCTCCTCTCCCTCTCAAACGATTCAGAGGCACCTCGCTGGCAGCCCAGGTTCCACCCACTTCGAGCTCACTTCTCTCCCCGCCTCCTCTAGGCTAAAACGGTAAAATCTCTTTAATTATCATTACTTGAAGCTTGTTGCTGGCTTCTACATGCATTGATTCTTATCTTAGAGATAGGGTTCTTTATGTGCTTGTTCTTTTGTTTTATTGGAAAAGGCTTTTCTGTTCTTGTGCTGTAACTTACGAGTTACGATCCCCAATGTGGTTGTTGAAATGCCGAATCGCATCGCAAGGAGCATTTTGCTATTTAGTTCTGTCTACAAGTAATTGTCTATTTGGCTCCTAGCCGGGTCATATTTGTGTTCGCTTTGATGGAGTCTTCGGATATAGCTTTTATCTCTCATTTGAACAGGTCGGAGTTTTATTTGGATTAATTTTTTTTTCTTGGGCAGCGAGGTGGCCTATGGTAGTTGTACTTTGTTGCAGCTATAAATATACCTGATGTTTACAGGACCTTGTTTGGTTTTAAATCAAGTCTGGAACTGGGGGTGCCAGCTTTCCTTATAAAATCGTCAGATGTCATTGATGCTGCTGGAACAAGAAAAAACAGCAGGAAAAAGGGGAAATTTAAAATTAAAGACTATTATTTAGCTAAACTGAAAAAAGAAATTAATATGTGCAGTGCCGGGTCTGGTACTTCTAATATCGCATTAGTTTCATAATATGAAAGAACATTGAGAAAAGAACTTAAAAGAAGTAACTATTTTTTAAGTAAAACTAAAAAGAGAATTTAGTGGGCTTATCATGCCATGGGAGAAATTATTAGTTGGACCTGGTCCACCGTGGATCACTAATAAATTCATTTTAGCACGTGCTGCTATTAGGGATTACCATTACATGCGGTGCTTTCTAGTTGGACTGGTTCACAGTGGACTTGGTCCAACTAATAATTTCTCCATCATATGGGGCAGGTCTAGTTTCATGCCATGTTTCCTTTTTTTCACATTTTATTAAAGAAGAAACTTAGAAGTCAAATAGAGATTGGGTTTCTTCTACTAACGGACTCCGTTGGTTCCATAATTGAAACAATAAAAAAAAGAAAATAAAATGCACGCCTAAAAAAAGACTCTCTGTGTGTGTGTATGCGTGGAATCTCATATAGAGAGGCATTGACACATTTTCAAAGCACAACCTTAATGATTTTTATTTTAAGGCATACCTAGATTAGGATACATCTAAAGTAAAGCTTAAAGACGCTAATCTACTAAGAAGTAGAACTTTTTTGGAATCACTCCTAGAAGCAGTTAGTAATTTCAATCTGAAAGTTGTGAAAGTAAAATTGAAATGGATTTGCCTAAATTACCTAACTAAATTAAGAAACTAGTAATAAATTAGTACAATGGTCATGCATCATTATCTGACAAGGAAAGCTACGTATAGGGTTACAACTTAGAAGTGGTTTTCCATTCTGGAATTATTGTGTTGTACTAATCAATTATTGAAGGATTTTTTTCTCAGGGATTAACATATAATGCTTCATGCATTCGAAGGTTAGCAATTGGCGTGATAAGGGTTTTTTGTTCTACCACCCTATCAGTTGTAGGCACTACCATTGAAAGAGACAGATATGTTAACAGATAGAAACATACATGAATATACACAGAGAAAACCTTCTCTCTTTCCCAGTTTTTAGACTATTTTGAACACCTTTCTAGTAATTCATTGACATGATTAGGCCAGTTATGACAACTTCCTGTGAATACATTATACAAGTGAGTTCTCTGAGACGTGTTGTTTCTTGAAATCAAACAATGTATGTATTTGCAATTCTAACACATGTATTAATAGTAGCTCTCTTTCTCTTTCTTTATATATTTATATATATAAATATGTATAAAGAATGTTGGGAGCTGGGCACAGAAAGCCAAATTTCTAGCAGCAAAGCTTCCATCTCTTAGTAATTGCATCTTGCAGCAGCCTGCACTCAGGACAAGATAAAAAAATTTATGGGCCACAGGAAAATCTGTATAATACAGATAATGTTATCAATATACATTATAACAGTGATTCTTGATTAATACATGTGTGCACGTGCTATTTGAATATGAATAGGATTTTATTATCCTAGTGAGGCCACAACATAGTATCATGGTGGCATGCTAGCAAAACATAAAGTTTCCTAGGTTATGAACCACGAAGGGACCATTGAAATGATGATTAGTTTAAGTCACTGACAAGAAAAGTTGTACTATATCCTGTGTTCGGTGCCAATGCAACTTCTAAGTCCTTGCTGGTGATTATGATCATTGTAGTGTTGGGAGACAAAACTTGATAATTAGTGGATTTTGGGTGTTATCAATAGACAGGATGTTTTCTTATGGGCTGAAGTACACATTGTAGATTCTCCCTTTATACAGATGAAATATTTAAGGATAAGTAAAATGATGCTGAGATCAGCAACGACATAAATTTTGTATCTGACTTAAGAAGCTCTTAAACAATAATAAGCAGGGTCTGACATCCCATACCCTTAAAGTACGTTTATTTTGAAGCGAGTATTCTTTGCTCCAAATGTATGCTTTCCTTCAAATTCTCATGCCTTATTCTCCAAGTAAAGCTTATAGTGTACCATGACGATATTTTTCCTACCAAAATTTTTATTTGAGCCCACATAGTACGCCAACATGTATAAAAAAAGCTCATCCTTCCCATTTACTGCAAGATTTTTTGTTTAAAAAAAATAAGAGAGTAATGCACCTGCCCATTAGTGATGATTTTCAAGTGGAGATTAAGAGTTATGGCATATGCCTCTCATGAATTTCTTCTTTCTTCCTATGATATGACATGATATGAGATAGGATTCTTAGCAATGAAATATATGGGCGTAAGATATGCCAAAGGATTTGTAGGATAATAAACTGTGTTGTTTCCACAGTATGCTAGTCATCTTTTCATGTTTTTTTTTTGTGTGCATCAGTTTTCTTATTAAATTTGGCTTCACTTCGTGCTTGCCCATTGCACGATATCAGTTTTGTTATAATGTGTCTTCTGAACAAATTTATTGATTTTTGCATAAAATGCCTCCTGTATTTGTTTCAACTATGTTATTATTCTGAATGTTGATGTGTGTTACTATTTCAGTTGTGTGGTTGCCGCAGGGGTACACCATGGCATGCTTAAAGATCAGTGCTGTAAGGTAACTTCTTCAATGGTAACAAAAATCGCCTTTATATTCTGATTCCTCGTGTAATGTTTTTAATTAACCAATTGAGTTAAGGTTAGATATTTGATCTCTCAAACAGAACATTATTATAGTTAATGTAATTGAATAAAATTATCGGCAATGCATGTGTTGTTTTGCAATATAATACACTGCCTCCATTCTTAAGCTACCTGCTAAAATGGCATATCTTTCGATCTTTTTAAACCAGTTTAAGATTTTTGTTCAATTACCATTGTCATCCTTTATTATAGTTAATATATTTAGGTTGATTTATCTTTTTTTTTCCTTCTTCTTAACTTCTTAAAACCATCTCTTCTTGAATAATCAGATTAGTTATATAACAATTCTATTCTGTTTTGTCTTGACATGGTGGGACTTTTTTGGTGTTAAAGGAAGCTGGAGTCTGGACATTGTTGTGTTATTCCAAGTTATGTCTCATCTGATAGACTATGGCCACAAAGGTTAGCTTATAAGCATTATGTTTCTGTAACTTCTGCACAACAATGTAAATTCATTAGTGTGATATATCCCACCCACCCACTGTTCCGGAGACATTCATCTTGGAGAGTCTTAGCTGCACCTGTTAGCTTGGATGAAGAGCCTTCCTCATTGTCAGAGGGAGAGAACTTTGATGGTACCAGTGAAACTGTTTCAGATGATGCATCTGAAATGCTCCTTCCACGAAAATTGAAGTCTGATGAGGTAATACTTCATAAGTAAGTTTTGCTTCTACCTATTTTCCTTCCTGCATGCCAACACCTGCACTTAAATGATATGGTTTTAACTTTTAATTGTCATATCCTTATTCTAGCCTTAACTTTCATTATTCATCATTTCAGCTTACATTAAGCCTATAACTTCATGGGCACCTATTGGATTTATGAACAATGCTTTTATCTCCTAATGGCTTTTCTTAAAATTTAACGTTAATTAAGTTTTAGATATCTTTGAACCAGAAATTGGGGTAAGATCCTATGTCAAATCATTTTGTTGAGAATATGAGATGTCTTGAATGTTCAGTGAAACAAGAGAGGAGCTGGAATACAACATATATCCTGCAAGAAAGCTGATAGAGTACAGAAAACGACAAATAGGTGGAATAAGGGCTTTTTTTTTGTGATCGTCAGGAGGCTTGCAATTTAACATAAAAGATAGACTGAACAGTAACTTCCAGATTTCTATTCATGATTCCTCGGCTTCAATTTTTCTTATGTTGATATTGGTAAAAGGCAATATTAAACTTCAAAACCTTATCATTAAGAAAAAAAAAAAATTTAAGTCAAGATATTTATATTAAGTTAAGTGAGTGAGAGCCTGGTGACTATCTCTTCCATTTCTATATTAATTGAATATCCAAGTTAACATAATTCATAATTATCATGGTCACAATTTTTCAGCCAGGAACCAATTCTCTTAAAAATTAAGAATGGCATATGAAGAATTGTTTTTGACATTTAATGTCCTATTTTCGTTTCATAATAATTAGAAACAATCTTATAATTCACTAATAACTTCAAAAGTATTTGAAATGCAATTTTTTATCATTTATATTCAGCTGTCATCCTAGTTAAATAAGTTTTTTTCCACTTGTGAAAGTACAGGGATTATAGCCTCTTAAAATACTTTCCTCTTTCACCTTCAATAATTTACTCTATAGAATATCATTGCATTAGCAAAGCTTTCAATCATAAAATCCCTAATTTATAGGCCTGTGATTAGAGCATATTAATGGAATGGGCTGTTCTAGCACTTTAAAACTCCATCTAGAGCACTTCAAATCATTTTCCCAAATTGCACTTCAAAACTCCGCCCTTCACTTTTGCTGTAATTGTTCTGTTTGTTCTCAAGGGCGCTACATCTTCAAATTATTTGGATTGTGCATATTACTTGGGTGCTCGTTATGTAGCTAGGCTGATGTTACATCACACGATAACTTCAATGAATTAGCAATACACCAAGGAAAGTGAAATTGGATCTGACAACTAACTACATTGAAGCCTTATTGATGAGAGAAGAATGAAAATCAACCCAACAGTCCAGCACGGCAAGATAGGATTAGCACCAAAAAAATAGAGAATTTAGTTAACTAAGAAATCAAAACATAGAGCAATTTATTGATTTTCCAAGTATTTCTTCAAGTACTGATACCTGAGCATTTTTTGAATGATTCTAGGACTTATGCAGTCCTTAATATTCCATAAGTTTTAATAGTCTTTTGGTAGCTCAAGGACTTGGAGCATTTCTGAGAAGAAACAAAAACAACATTAACAATCATCAAGTTTGAATCCCATTTTGAGAGACGTGCTGATGCAACTAATAGTAGCATGCTTGCTGATATTAGTTGCATTGATGATCACACCTATTTTGACTATAGTCTACCAAAGCTTATTGGTTAAACAACACTGAACAATTTCTAATGCAACTGATATTTGCAATCTTTCGCTGTGAATACCTCCCATTTATGAGCAATGTCACTTAAGATCTCTTGAGAATGCTATTCAATCCTGAGCAGCAACAGTGTAGAACCATCTCTGTTAAGGTTGAGCCAGTCTTTAATATGAATGAAGAAAAGCAAGGAATTCATTTTAACAACAGGGCTGAAAATGCAACCAAATGATCAAGTATTCTTGGCTTGATACTGGAGTCTGTAATTTAGAAGAATAACTAGCATGGAAGCACTAACACATTTAATTGGACAGCTAGCACATATACATGCATTTAACACTCCTCAATCTTTACTCTTTATAGGTGCTAGTTCGTGTTGAGCAAGGAGTATAACTGGGCATTCTTTTACAAATGAAAGTTTCAATTAAGTCGGCTGTGGCATCCAATATTGTTTTGAGTTTTGACATGAACTGCCTTTACTAATTATATGCAGCTTTTAGATAGTACTTTTAGCTTCTTCATAAGCATATTTATAAAATTTTATTTAATTACATATTTTAGGTTTCATTGCAGTTAAAATCACTGTTAGCTGATGCTGAAAGGCAGAAACTTACAAGGAAACTCAGCGAAGCTAATCAATATAACAGATTTCTGAAACGACAGGTTTAAATGAATAATTAATTTGTTTGTTATTTGGTGCATTGACATTAATGCAAAACTCTGGTTTCCCAGTTTTATACTTCCAAATAATGATGGACATGTATGTCTGAATTCTAAACTTTCTTGTTACATGTCAGTTACTGAAATTCATAGCGAAACATCTGTAATATTTGAAATCTTAAATTTGGACTATGAAAGTGACATTATACTTTTTGTCTACATGTGTTAGTATATGTTAGAATGTTGCTATTAGTATCTTTGTAATCATAAAAATCATAAAGGAAGGTTCTTTCTACATAACAGCTGTTTCAACATAGAATGTCCAAAATACTATTCTTTCACTTCAGCAATTTTGATGTAAATTTGGTCAATGACATGTTATCTATGTTTAAATGTCTGGTAATGGTTTAGTTTCCTTGCAAATGTTATTCAACTCTGTTCGATCAAATTAGCATTCCATGATCAAAACACTGGTTTGATTCTGCATTTTGAATCTAAACAACATATTCTCCCCCTTAGGCTGACCGTACATTGTAGGACCAAAAGTTTCTTAAAATGAACTTACACCATTGAGGTGTAAGATTTTGACTTGATGCAAATTTTTAATCAGGGCATTCAATTACATATATATACTTAAAAGAGTTAACCGTATGAGCAGAACATTGGACTATGTTTTCATGTATAGAACCTTGTTTGAACTATATGACAATCTTAGTATGAAGAAATCAATGCTATTTGATTGTCTATCACAATTATGAGCTGTGATAATGCTTGAGAATGCACAACCATTGATGTGTAGCATGAACTTTGGGAAACATTAAATTGATGGATTCAAGAATGGAAGGTGGTAAGGTGCATGGTTGCTGTCGCAAGCACCAAAGAATAATAATTTACTCTGACTCAACTATTATATAGAATAATGTGAGATCAGGTGTCAAATTCTCAAGGATCAAAGGGCTGAGTTGTGTTCAGATTAGAAAATAAGGTGAAGAATTTAGATTTTAAGATTTTTAAGAAGAATAAAAGAAACAAATTTGATGGAATAAAGTTGAGAAAAATCAAATTGAAGAAAGATCCTTGGGGTTTTCGAATCCATCCTTTAATTATAGATTTATATTTTAGTTAAAAGCAATCGAAATCATTATAAACTACAAGCCGTAGTGATAATAAAAAAATGAATTTATGATCTTGTTCTCAACATAGCTTATCTTGCTGAGCATGAATCGTATCTTTAGATCACTATTCGTCTCTACGTAGTCATAAGTTATTCGAGATCAAGTATTATAAAGCAAGAAAAACTATTACTTGAGTACATGAATAAAATTATAGAAAATATTCATGTTTGCAAAATATTCAATATTATTCAAAAGAAAGAAGCCTTACAATATTTAAGTAGTTGATTGCATAATAAAAGAAAATACGCAATAAGAACAAGAAATAAAACATAAATCTTGACTGAAGGACTTCATGTACTCCTTGAAGGATGAAAGGTTTAGCTGCTCATGGATTGTATCACGCTTGCCATCAGTAGCTCCATCTTCTTGTCGGAGAAGAACTTGAAGAAGAAGAAGATGCAGAACCTCCTTGTGCCACAAAAAATTCTCTCAAAACTTCAAAATCTGGCAACCTCCCTCTCTTCCTCTCTACAAAATTTTTCTATAATTTTTCTCTCTCAATCTCTCCTTTATCTTAATCCTTTCCTTTAGGCTACCCCACACCACTTTTTATAGCCTTAAAGGCCTCCTCAAATCCTAGGTGTCTCAAAGTCTCTCAAATCCTCATGCCTCCCTCTTTCCTATTTCAGTTATGACATCCTAAAACCCTAGCCGCCCCTCACTGTGCGTCTCAGGCTTGTTTTCTTTTAAAACTCTAAAAGCCTCTCAGTGTCGCGTCCTAAACTCGTTGCACCTGCCCTGCGTCCGCATGAATTGCTCGCCTAAGATCGCATGTACGCCATCCTGCACTCGTGACCGCACCCGCTTGCTACCTTCATTCACGCCCACCTCGCATGACAACGCCCGATTGCACACCTGCAAGGACCGTGTCAACACTCGCGTTCAAACCCGTTCCCGCGCACCGCGTGAAACCCCCCGTGAGCCACGTGGATGGACACGACTACTGTTTTTGTGCACCACATGTGGACCGGTGCTCGTTTTCCTTGTAAGCCGTGCATGGATCGTGTAGTTGTTTTGTGAGCCGCGACGTGGTGTGTGGATCGAGCAGCTTTGTGGGCTCGCTGTGTGGGACTAAAATTTCGTGGACTGAAAATTTGTCTTGCTTTCTTCTAATTTGGATCATGCATTTGCGTTGGTTGAAAACTTGTTAATAGAGGCAGGCTAACTTGGGTTCCGTCTTGGGCTTGGTGACGAGCCGATATCATGTATTTGTTGGGAACGGTTGGTTTGTGAATAATTCTTCATGATTAACATTTTCTGAAACAAAAAGTAAAAAGTATCAAATACTAAATAATAGAAATTAAATAATTAAGATTTTAATACTTCTTATGTCATATTAATACATTGATTACACCCCTCAATTTGAATTTTACTCGTCTTCGAGTAAGAAAAAAATCAATATCATGTACTCTCTTGCTTAGAGATGAGTATTCCATCAGGTAATTTTAAAAGTAAATGATATTCAGTCAGAAAATTAGCGAAGTATGTTATGGGGTATTAATACTATCTAATAAAGTGGTTAAGTAGAGAGCATAAAATTTTTCAAAGATCTTTCTTGACCGACTCCTTTTATCTTTAAATCATCTAACTCCGAGTGTGTTGACGTATTGTCTTCATGCATATTTGTTTCTTCTTCTTTTTTTTTTGCATGTACAGTCGATGCAATGTCTTAACTCCTTAAGCTTTCTATCTGACTCTTGTAACGAGTTTTAGGTCAATGATTCTTAAATCAGTTAGTTTTAGGGCATTTGGTGTAGAACATCTCTCGGACTTACTAGCTCGAGTCGAACGGGCTACGGATTAAAATTGGCTGTATAACAAGGTTTCTTCACATTTTTCATATTTTCACGCGAATATCAATGCTTACTTAGGCAAAGTGGCCCAGTTACTTAGTGAAAAGTACTCAAAACCTACTATTTTCAACAAAATTTATTTATTTATTCTTTTTTTAATATTTAATGAAGAAACTTTTGCATACATCAACATATTACATTTGTACACACAAGAAGTAGATTCTTCTTAGATGTTAATAGGGAGGGTTAGAAATGCTCAGACATTGATTTTCGTTCTAGATTTAACCATCTATTGATTTTTTTTAATATTTGATCCCTTGATCTTCAAAAATCCTCGGGACTGTGCATCAATTGTTTCTTGAAATGCATGATTAACCTCAAGTCTAAAGCATAATCAGGTACATAATCACAAACACAATCACGAACATATTCGAGGATTTATTAATTTATCAATTTATCCCTCCCCTCAAATGATATTGTCCTCAATGGAGTAAGAAAAATAAAGTGTTAGATAAAAAGGAAGAACAAGGAGAGTTGTCACGTAGGATAAATATGCTCTTTGAGTTGACAGGTGCTTTCAAAATTCCAATCCAAGTCCCTATAAGCAAATGCAACTGAGTAAATTTATTATTATTTTTAAACCTAAAGAAACTAAGATGAAAAAATTGGGTTGCCTTCCAAAAAGTGCTAAGTTTAAAGTCTTCAGCTAGACTTTATGCATCTTAGAGTATCTCCTCAACCCACTCCTTTTTTAACCACCTCTCTCATATTATGGTTCAGTCTTCTCTTTATGTCCCTATATGGTTTGGCATCTGCCTTACAGTAAATATGATGCATGCAGATGGAAGGGTCAATGTCTTTTAGATCAACAATAGTCCATCCAATAGCTTCTTTATGTTCTTTTAGAACACCTATAAGTTGAGCTTCCTAATTATGGGTCAAATCTGATACAATGATCACCGGGAGGGTGTCATTGGGTCTTAAAAACACATACTTGAGTGTGACAGGAAGTGGCTCAGTTCTAGACTAGGTGGTGATTCTAACGAAGAAACTATTGGAGTGCTAGATAGATCGACTAATGGCTCATATTTAACAGTCCATGGTGGTGTGGTTTTGGAGTAGAGTATATCTAATAAGGCATTCACTTCATCGATATATCCATCTACATCAAAGTTATCCATCCCGAAATGAGTCAGACAGGTGTGTAAGGGAATCCTGAGAAAGAATTGAGAGCTTCCTCCATTATATCCTCAACTATATCCTTCAAAACAACTATCAGTTTGTGGTCCTTAGGAAGCATTGAACACATTCAACCTCAACTTCTTGTTCCCAGAAGAGACGTCCATGACTCCTGTCCTACAATTGATACAGCATTGGCTGTAGCTAGGAAGGGTCGATCTAAAATGATGAAATTTTGTCTAAAATTGCTATTAAGTTCTATGTCAAGGACAAAAAAATCAACTAAAAAGTAAAACTCATCTATCTTGACTAGAACATTTTCAATCATCTCACGTGGTACCTTAATAGATCTATCAGCTAGTTGTAAAGTATCAGAAGTGGGTTTCAACTCGCCAAATCGAAAAAGTTCGTACACTGAGTTAGGAAGAAGATTAACACTTGCCTCCAAATCTAGAAGAGCTTTTTCAATGTGAAGGTAGGGGTATCTGGATCCTTAAGTTTAGGAGGGGTAGAGTGCTGAAAGATTGAACTAACTTGTTCGGTGAGACAAACAAACTTTCTTTAGAATTTGTGATCTGAATTTGCATTTGTGTGCACAAATCTTTCAAGAATTTGGCATAGGCTGGGACCTGTTTGATTGCATCCAGAAGGGAGAAATTAATCTAAACTTGTTTGAACAATTCCATCATTTTATCTATCTTTCCTCCTTTATTAAAAGGAACAGGAGATTCTAGAGCATTTGAAAATGGGGCCTTAGGTGGATGAAAAAGTGCTGATGGAGTTGGTTCATCCCTCAATTTCAGGTCCTTATCCTTGGGCAATTTTGACTTGGTCAAAGTTTTAGTTTTGATCTCCTTGATTTTACTAGGTTGCTCTATGATCTTTCCATTCCTGAGAGTCATAACAGATTTAGTGTGTTTTGAAAAAGTTTCAGGGGCATTAGAACTATCAATTATATATTGTCCTTTCGGATTTTTCTCAGGTTGATTGGGCAATTTTCCTTCTCCCCTACTGAATGCAGTTACTAGCTGGTCGATTTGGGTCTCTAGCTTAGCTATAGATTCTGTATGGGAGTGAAGGATCTGGGTGTTGATTTCTAGTCCTTTCAATGCGTGTAGAATATTTTCTTCAAAAGCCAAATTATTGGTAGAGTGTTGAGGAACAATTTGAAATTGTGGGTAGGGCCTATAGTTTGCATCCGGGTGATTTGGTCTTTGTACAGCTGGGTTATCCATTGGTTGTGGTTTCAAGAAAAGTTTGGATGGTTTCTCCAATTTGGATTGTAAGTATTGGAATAAGGATTATTTTTTGATTTATACGCAGTTTGGGTTTGGGCTTGCTGAACTTGCTATTGTACAAACTCAAAGAAGTGGGGTGCAGCTGGGCATTTACTCACAAAGTAGGTGTGACTCGAACATAAAGCTCAAATATCTTGAGCAGGAAAGGATGGAGTAGGAGAGTGTCCGATATTCAATAAACGATCTAGTTTTTGGGACAACTCATTGACTTTACTGTGGATATCTATGGAATTTTCGACTTCATAGATTCCACCTCTCTTCTGGACAAATGTGAGTTTATCTCTACAAGAGGCAGACATGTGATGCAAGAAATTTTAACTAAGGGTTTCAAATAATTGTCATATCTCATCCTTACTCTTTAACATGAATGTCCCTCCACATAAGGTATCGACCATTTGTAGGTGTATCTCTGATAATCTATCATAGAAACATTGAACTAATTGCTATTTAGGGACAGCATGGTGTGAGCATTTACGAATGAGGTCCTTAAGTCTCTTCCATATTTCATGAAATAAATCTCCATCCATTTGGGAAAAATTAGTAATGGCTTTTCTAATTTGATTAGTTTTCTCAATTGGAAAGTATTTCTTGAGAAATTCTCTTTGGAGTTGATTTCAAGTTGAAATGGTCATCGAGTCTAATGAATGTAGCCAATATTTGGTCTTTTCTTTCAGCGAAAAGGAAAATAATTTCAATTTAAGAGCATCATCAGAAAAATTTTGAATTTTGACTGTGGAGCATATCTCAAGGAATTCATCTAGATGTTTGTATGGGTCTTCATTACTAAGTCCATAGAAAGAAGGCAACATTTGAATGATACTTGACTTAATCTCATATTGGGTGGCCTCTATGGGGGGCACCTGAATACAAAAAGAATATATATATGAGGATAGAGTGAAATACTCTTTTAATTGACAAGGAGGGTTGGGTTCACCGTGTTCAGTCATATTCCTAGATTGAATAGTTCTGAAAGTTTTTTCAATTTCTTGGCCTAATGGTTGCAATTCTGATCGTAAAGATCGACGGTCAAGCATGCAACTAAGAGTTCTAGATCCGAAGAATCTTATTTTATTTTAATTTTTTTTTTTTTGTAGAAAAGAGAAGAGGAACAAGAAATCTGGAGGTGAGAAACCTAAAGGAACCTAAAACTAAGAGATAGATGAGAGGAATATTTATAGTTTTTTTTTTATGATTTTAAATGCGAACCAGTTTCACACAAAAGACAAACTCTAACTAAGGTTTAACTTAGATCTAGATAGTTTTTAACTGTTCCAAGGTCACCTTCAAGTACTCTAAGTTTGAAATAATCAACTAACCAAATTGGCCAGATAAGTGTAAGATTGGTGGGAGATTTTTCGTACTTTCACAATGATCTTAATTAAATAATCATTATTTTTCAGGATTGAGTTCCTGAATCACTTTCTTTAGACACCAATTGATTGATCAATTTCAAATTCGGTCCAACTTTCAGGTTTCGTTGTTCTAATGAGCTTGAATTTCTTAGGGGCTGAGGTCTAATCGATTTTAATTAGGATTAGGTCAATGCAAAATGAAAGAAACTTGTTTGTGGGCTAAGGAAGGGTGATGAAATCCTCATCTTATCTTGTGTTAAGGTTTATGCTTTTAAGATGTGTTATGAGAATGCAATCCAACAAACAAGATATACAAGCAAAATATTTTTTTTTATTTTTATTTCTAATGTCACTATATGTATTATGAGAATTTTTTTTAATGTTGAAACAATCGTGTCAATGATCTCCGGCAATGGCGCCAAAATTTGGTTGCTGTCGCAAGCACCAATAATAATAATTGAATCTAACTCAATTATTATATAGAATAGTGTGAGATTAGGAGTCAAATTCTAAGTGATCAAAGGGTTGAGTCATGTTCAGATTAGAAAATAAGGTGAAAATTTTAGATTTTAAGATTTTTAAGAGGAATAAAAGAAACAAGTTTGACAGAAATAAAGTTGAGAAAAATCAAATTGAAGAAAGATCCTTGGGGTTTTCGAATCCATCCTTTAATCATAGATTTATATTTTAGTTAAAAACAATCAAAATTACTATAAACTACAAGTCATAGTGATAATAAAAAGATGAATTTATGATTTTATTTTCAATATAGCTTATCTCGCTGAGCACGAATCGTATCCTTAGATCACGACTCATTTTTACATAGTCATAAGCTATGCGAGGTCAAGTATCATAAAATAAGAAAAACTACTACTTGAACACATGAATAAAATCACAAAAAATATTCATATTTGCAGAATATTCAATATTATTAAAAAAGAAAGAAGTCTTACAATATTCAAGTAGTTGATTGTATAATAAAAGAAAATACACAATAAGAACAAGAAATAAAATACAAATCTGGATTGAATGACTTCATTTACTCTCCCGAGCATGGAAGGTTTAGCTGCTTATGGATTGGATCTCGCTCGCCATCAACAGCTCCATCTTTTTGTTGGAGAAGAATTTGAAGAAGAAGAAGATGCAGAACCTCCTTATGCCGTCAAAAATTCTGTCCCAAAATTCCAAAATCGGGCAACCTCTTTCTCTTCCTCTCTACAAAATTTCTCTACAATTTTTCTCTCTCAATCTCTCTATCTTGCTCCCTTCCTTTAGGCCACTCCACACCCTTTTTTATAGCCTTAAAGGCCTCCTCAAACCCTAGGTGTCTCAAAGTCTCTCAAATCCCCACGCCTCCCTCTTTCCTATTTCAGTTATGACATTCCAAAACCCTAGCCGTCCCTCACTGTGCGTCCTAGGCTTGTTGTTTTCTTTTAAAACTCTAAAAGTCTCCCTGTGTCACGTCCCAAACTTGTTGCGCCTGCCCTGTGTCCGCATGAATCGCTCGCCCAGGACTGCATGTATGCCTGTCTGCACTCATGACCACACCCGCTTGCTGCCTTCGTTTGCGCTCACCTTGCGGGACCACGCCCGAATGCATGCCCGCAAGGACCGCGCCAACACCCGCGTTCAAACCCACTCCCGCGCACTGTGTGAAGCCCCCCTGTGAGCCATGTGGATGGACCGTGGCTACTGTTTTTGTGCACTGCACATGGAACAGTGCTTGTTTCCCTGTAAGCCGCTTGTGGACTGCGCGGTTGCTGTTTTGTGAGCCGTGACATGGTGGTGGCGGAGCGGCTTTGTGGGCTTGCTGTGTGGGCCTAAAATTCCGTGGATTAAAAATTTATCTTGCTTTCTTCTGATATAGATCATACATTTGCGTTAGCTGAAAATTTGTGAATAGAGGCAGACTAACTTGGGTTCCATCTTGGGCTTGGTGACGAGCCGATAGCATGTATTTGTTGGGAACGGTTGGTTTGTGAATAATTCTTTATGATTAATATTTTTTAAAAAAGAAAGTAAGAAGCATCAAATATTAAATAATAGAGATTAAATAGCTAAGGTTTTAATACTTCTTAGGTCATATTAATGCACTGATCAATGCATATTTGCTTCCCCCGAAAAGTGTTGGTCCTCTTGGACATTAGACTCTAGGTACCCATCAATGTTCCTCCACTTTATTGTTCATCCAAATAATTATAATGTCTCGGTTGCTTTGAAAAATGATTCTTCCAACCTCAAAATCTCTATTTTTGGTGGGAAACTTAATGAGCTTGGTGCCTATTTCAGAAAGACAAGGAAACAAAGCTATCGTAGGTTTATAGGCGAAATGTGAAGGGGAGAGAATGAGTGCCTTTTTTGCTTCCAAGTTCCAACTCCTTTGCTTTCATCTTCGTTAACCTTTCTAACTAGAATTGTTGATTTCTGACTATGCTAGTTAAGTTTGATCCAAGACTTGTTTGGAAAGTGAGATTATATTTATTTTCTTTTGTTGGAATTTTTGTTCCTATGAGTGAACACCTTAATTTCCAAAATAAGATACTGCAATATTTGTAGCTATAGAATCTATTCTTTTGTCATTCACATGAGTTGGTTGTTAAGATTCATAAACTGCAGGTACATTTCTTGTTCATTTAAGTTGCCCTAGCACAACCAGATGACCAAAGTGATCTGTTTTGTCCTACCTTGATGTAAAATCAGTACTTTCTAATTGGTTGTGCACTACCGTATAGAAGATTAACTATCCTTGGCATTTCTTTAGTGTCTGTCTGGCCTTGATGGACACCTTAATAACTGCATGTCTTCATATGCTGCAGCTGCAAATAAAAGAAGATGCATTGGTCAAGTTCAAGAGTGAACTTGCTGTCTTGGAACTTGAACTTCAGGCTAGTACTTCTATTACTCTTTCAAGCTACTATTTTAATCTTTTTCCAAGCATATCTCTTATCCTGCTGCTTCTAGCATTTTGGAATGAGCTCTTGTAATATTTTCAAGTTTTTTTTTTAAAAAAAAATAGAAACACAACCATTATTTTGATCCACTTTAGGATGTCATTCATGCAGGTATCATCCATAGCGATAGAGGCCTTATCAGGCAATCTTGACTAGTCTAGGCCTTTATCAATTGCTGGTTCACATTTCAGCATTCTAAAACACCTAATATTTCTCAATAGTGTATGTGCATGTAGTGTACTATGAATTATTATCATAATAAATAAAGCTCCGGCACTTGATGATTTATTAGTAGCATACTTTCTATTAATAGGCTTTGGTCGGCCTGGCAGAAGAGATAGCTAATTCTGGAGTCCAACTTGGTTCAAGAAAGATTAATGGAAAATATATCCAGTCCCATCTTCTCTCTAGATTGGAAGGTAATTTTTATTCTCCATGCATATGTGGATTTGCATTGTGGTTCTACTCCTGTTCGTGTATTGTTGTCTATTTTTTGTACAACTGGATCACTATGTAAGAATGGATTGAGAAAGATTAGCTAGTTCATTCCACCAGCATCGACTGTTGTAATTATATTGATTTCTTAATAAGCCGAAGACTTAACAGAAGAAAATGAAAGGAAGAGGTTATATAGGCATTAGATATATTAGATACATGAGGTCGTTCTCGAAATATCGACTTTGAGTATTTGTGCAATTCTTGAATATGTTAGCTCCTTGCCAAGAAGAATTTGTAACCTAAATGACAGGAAGATACATATTGTGTATGGAAAAGAAAGTTGTAGCATCATAATGTCATGAAGATAGTATTAGGAAGATCACTTTGGGAATTAATGCTGAAATGCAAAGGTGAGAATACCACAAGTGGAGAATATAGCAAGTTAACAAGATGTACAATAATATATGCTATAGATACAGAAACATTTAACACCTACCATCAAGCTCGTTATGGGTCACACATTGAGAGTTGGTCAAGTGCCAGATGGTAGGAGACTTGATTAGAAAGTCCACAATCTGAAGTCCAGAATGTAGATACTGCAAAGAGCGCATGTGAGCAGCGTAATGAAGATGAACCATGTAGTAGTCAATCTTGGTATGCTTGGTCTGCTTGTGATACACCAGTTGGCTGGGTATCTGTATAGCTTTCCATTTATCGAATTGGGGGGCTGTGAATTGATAATCACCACCATGTCAATAATATCATGGCTAGACAATCTCAACAATTATGTCAATTATGGTAGTAGTGCTCTGCTTAAGTTAACACAATTCCTTTTTCTTGGTTTGCTTAGGAGTCCATTATGGATGCAAATAGCCAGTGAGCATGACATTCTGTAACATCATTGTTCTCAAAACTGAAATGAAGCAGAAGGGAGTCATGCACATATGGTAGTGTTTTGTTGACAATGAAGAGTCCAAAAAACTGAAGAATGATGAATGGTAGAAAGAGGAGCATAAACTGGCTAACCATGTGCACTCTGTAGGCAATACCAGGCTGCAATATTATAAGTCAAAACAAAGCTATTGGCAGTTTGCCAATAATTGGTGATGCCAGTCGATCTCATCTTTAGGTTGAAACTTCTAATGAAGCTCAATGGGGGTGGTTAAACCTAACACAATCAAGCTCGCATAAGAGATGGGATTGACTGCATACGTCTGAAGAACAGATAGCCATCGGCATACCTCATGACTAAGGAGGTAGGTAAGATGCCCAAGAGCCTTCATCTTATAGGGGTCTTGAAGATGCTGGTTGACAAACTAAAAGTGAGAATCATGCCATTCAATTAAAGAAGTATATTACAACCTCGAGAAAGAGTCGAAATGAACATATGTATGTGAGTGAAAGCAGCTAGAAGTTTAGCATAACCACTTGCTAATTTCTCGAACCAGCTCCTAAGAACTTGTTTAAGCCTGGAGGAGAAAACATGATAAATCTCAAATGTATTGTTTGCCCCACTTTTCTCTTCGATGTATGTTGTTCCTCTTAACCATGAATTTCACAACCTTGTTGATCATCCAAACCAAACCTTGACTATCCAATTACCTGCCACACTATTTCCACTACTGGAGTCCTAAGGCTGAGGGCTTTTTCAATCTTTGGTGGTAAACATGTTTGGGAGCCACATGCAAACCCAACCATCAGCAATTGGGTTTGTTTAGGATAACCTAGACCTGACCCACTCATAGAAAGCCCTTACAAAGATCTTTTATATTTTGGTCAGGTTTGAGTTGTTTGGTGGTCTCAGTGAAAAACTGCCACCCTAATGCCCTTGTGACACCTAAACGTGGGTGTGGAGGAAGGTGGGGTTTCTTTTTTTTTTTCTTTTTTTCGGTTTGGGGGTGGGGGTGGGGGTGGGGGGGTTGGGGGGGGTGGTTTTGTTGGCAGGAGGTTGGTTTTGGGTGGGTAGGTAGTGGATGCAATTAATTTGTGGAATGAAGCCTTCCATGCCTATGTTCAGCACCAATCATCTGCCTGCCGGTACTATTTTACAGGTGACCAGAAGCATAAAGTGTTACATTGCACTTGATTGATAGACAAAATTCTCGGAACAATTTTAGGAACCAAAGAATGAAAGCAAGAAAAAAAGTGGCTAGATGGATTAGATTACAGAGGTAAGAGTGCTACTATGGTGTAGGTATGAAAACTGTCATCAATAAAGAACTAGAGAGGAGATATTTTGGAAAAGTATTATGAATCTCTATGTTATGCAGATGATCACACAAAGAACTCACTGATGTACAGAGGAACAAGTAGTGGGCATAAGAGTAGGAATGACGCATTGATATAGATGGTGAAGGCAGATTGATCTGATCAATTAACTTCTGTGCGCATCTAGTTTTTTGCATGATGTTCATTGCTCTCGGTGTAGAAAGATCCATGCCAACAATTTAACCACATGTAACAGTGTCATGCAGATACAAAAATATTTGGTCCCATCTTGTTTCACATCAACCACTGCCAGTGCCAAGAAGCTCTACCCTGTTTATGAAGAGCAAGAGGCAAAATAGGCCAAAAGACAAGCAAAACAAGAAAACAATAGGATATGTGGAAATTGGTGGAGAAAAAAGAGATAGCAGTAATGGGGATATATTGAATGGTGAAAAAGGAGCATGGAAGGCTCCTCTTGTGCACAGAAGGAGAATTTGTGCACAGGCAGCAATAAGGAAAAGAAAACAATGAAGAAAAGGAGGCACAAGTAGAGAAAAATAAAGGAAACTAGAGAGTATGGAATACACAAAAGGTATTAAATATATTGGAGGACAAAATGATCGAAATCGAAGCAACATTAGTAGGATTTTGAGAGAATACTGTCTGATAGAACCAGACTGTTCGATGACTGGGCAGACTGCAAAGTAGGTCCGACAGAAGTCTTCGATATCCACTAAAACGACATGAAAATTGTAAAAGTATGAATGGGAAGAAGATGAGGGGCAAATTGAACTAATTGGATGCTTCCAGAGCCCTACGGTTGGCTGGATGGCTTACAATGAGCAGAAGAAATAATCAAAAAGCAACCATCATACATCCCTAAGACAATGATTCAAAAGTAGGCAAAGCCCTTAACAAGCGGAGAAACCCTGAAGGACAGCACGATTGCTGCATATGACGATGGTCAAGCAACAGTCTCTGGGGAAGGTAGCAGAATGAAATGTGAAGGCAACCTGAACATCGATTATCCTATCCATTCAATGGTTTGATCATCAACCATGAATCTTCATTAACACAGTTCTCTATTACTCATATGAATGTACTGGAACAGATCCGGATTCTGGGCTTTCATGCCATGTATATCTGGAAAGCTGGAGTGAGAAATACAGCAGAAGTAATCGCATTTGGGTGATAGCCCACATATTTACATAAATACAGTGAGGTTACCCATTTGATGAAAATATCGCAGATGAAAAAACTAAGTTCTCCAAAATAATGATTTTTTTTGGTTTGTAGGTATAGATGTAGATCGTATCCAGTGGTTTGAATCTTCATTTTGGAACCCGTCTTCAAATTTCACTTGACCGTATTTCATCTCTGGCTGACCTTGTTGTACTCTCTCTCTCTCTCTCTCTCTCTCTCTCTCTCTCTCAAACACACATGCATATATACACCTATATACAGGCAAACACAGAAAGATATACATGTGACGGAAGTACATGCATGTTTGTACACATTTATGCACAAGAATGTATACCTTTCATAGCTTAAGTTACTCTTTTTGATTCATTTGGCTTTTTCAATTTTTGACCATTTATTTTTCCTCTCACATGTAGCTGTCCATGAAAAAGCAAAGGAACAGATAAAGGATGTTGACTTATTGAAGTTTGAGGAAATTACCTTGTTTTGGGTTGGCATGGCTGAGGTATATTTTTTTATCTAAAGGAGCAAAAAACCTTAACAACTGAGAAAGAATGCACTTGTTTTTACTTTATTGCATGATCTTGTAGTTGTGTATGAGTCCTTTAGCAGTCGGTCTTGTTGATGTAATTTTAAACTCCCATAAAATACAGATTGCAATACTGTGCAAATTAAACCAATTTGTGGTACAATTCCATATAAAATAAATAAGAGAACGGCCTCTTTGTACAAAGCTTTTGCAGTTTCCATCAAAATCTCTTAAACTTCTCCATTAATAATCTTCAGTGTTTTCTGCATCTTTTTTCCCTTTGCACATTTCTTAGTGATGATGCATTTGAAACCTTACAAATCTCATACGTACATGGTACACACATCAGTAAATTGTGGCATCAGAATTCATAGGACTGCAAGACTTTAAGCCTAGTTCACTTGAATGCAGGATGCAGATCATGAATTTGATTTGCTAGTAGATGCAAATTGCGAACAGCAAAATCAAAAGTCAGCCAAATTAACTAGTGAATTAGGCATGTAGTACTGCGGTTGACAGAAAGGAAACGTATATGCTCTTTTTAATTAATTCTGATTTCAGTTACTCTCCTTTGGACTATCAGAGTGTGCAAGTAATGGGCTCGTTTGATGGTTGGACTCAAGGAGAGGAGATGTCACCAGAGTATTCTGGTGATTATGCCAGATTTTCCACTACCCTGAAACTTAGACCTGGCAGGTACATGATGTTGGTGCACTGTTGTTATGACCCACGATGAATGCTCTTTACTTTAACACACTCTTCTCTTTGCAATGAAGGTATGAGATCAAGTTCTTGGTGGACGGAGAGTGGCAGTTATCGCCAGAATTTCCAACTGTTGGTGAGGGTATGATGAAAAACAATCTGTTAGTCGTGGAATAAGTGCATTGTTCGTACAAAATTGCCCTAGAATCCTCATTTTTGCATGTGTCATGGAAGGACTGTTGGTAAAAAGCACAACAGGTGAGTGCCAAGTCATGTTGTTCCTATGCTGTAAATGTACTGCTGGGATCATGTCACATATTACCAGATATGCAGTGAATCTGTACTTCAAATTTACCCTCGACTTTGATGCTATAATATTTTTTTCTTGGTTCATCATCTCCCTAATGGCACTCTCCTTCCTTTTGCCCCACATTGAGACATGGGCTTATTTCGAATGCCCTTCAGATTATTTTGGCGAGCAAGCCAGTATTGTGTTATTCATTAATAAACCAGCGATCACAGGTACTTTTCTATATAAGAGCTAAATGATATCTGTTGGTTCCAACACGGCGGAATGTTTCTCCACAAGTGTCAAGGTTATTTGCAGGATATATCAATAGTGTTTTCTTTCCTTCGTTAAGGTTTCTTTAGGCAAAACCTGTGGTGGAGATGAAAGAGGGCTTCTGAAATTGGCAACCATATCGGCCTCGCTGAAGGCATGCAAGAGGTGCGAGAGAATCCCCTGTAATTGATCCCTGCTGGCAGAGTACAAGTCGGGGGGGCAACTGCGAGGGTGAGCACTGGTAGGCTGTGAGCAACCTAGAAGTTGAGTCTCACCATAGAGCAGGCCTGGGGATACTGTATCTATGCTCTATTTCAATCCTGAAAGGTGTGTGAACTGCAGTCCGCTCACTAGCTACAGTCCTTGTGTGGCTGCTTCGTGCTAGCTTGTGAATTTTTACCAGAACCACCTCACAGGAAACTTAAAAGGAGCAATGTTCACGGCCTGCACTTCCTGGGGCCAATGGCAATCGATGGCCATTCCGCTGTCACGGGCCAAATCCTTCACAATCTAGTGCTTGGCAAACTACCATCTTTTTGTCTTTAACGTCTTGGGAAACTTGATGGCTGGACGAATTTCCTTTGGCCCCGCCGGATGATAATGCCGTTGCTATCAGCTTTGTGTCGTAGTTGCTCGCTTTTCAGCAAAGAAAACAAAAAAAAAAAAAAACTTATACGTCAATGCCGAGGCAGTTCTCATTGCTACTTGAACACCAGTACGACGCGACATAAGTTGGTGGCGGGGCAGCATCTTTTCGAACGTCCATGTCACCATTGTACCATGTTTCAGTCTATAGCCGCTCTACCGCGTGAGCAACTTGCAGTTCTTTCTTCGGTATCGTTCCTCGCAAAAAGCTAAGTACCAGCGCCGACCACTGCTTCGGACGGTCGTTTACTTCTGCCAATTTTGGAAAATATATGCAACCTTGATGGCATACCTTACATTGAACTGTAACGCTTGCTGCTACCATAACCTTTGGCACTTGTAAGTCAAATTAGTAGGAAATAAAGATGTTTTCTTTTTTTTTTTTTTTTTTAAAAAAAATTGTATCCTTAAGAAGTATTGGCATTAAAATTATCTTCTATCAATAGATAGTGAAAAGACCAAATAGCGCATTGCCGCCTTCAAATAAACCAATTAATCGTTGAGTGACAACACGGGACATCGCAGATATCTTAAGATCATATTCAAATTCACAAAATAAAGATCCACAATTTACAGTTTGTTTAGTTCATTTGACGCAATCAATAATAAATCGTTCGGTGAAAGCTCAGGAATTCAAAGACTCTAATCTTACTCGAGAGGAATTTTGCTAGACGCGCAGCCGTTGGGCGGGGAAACTTTTTTCGACGTATGAACAGTTACCTGTGATAACACCAGGGAAAAACAAGGACATCATCTGGAGGCCAATTTTAAGGATAGCCAGGGTGGATTTCTGATACCTGGAGATGAATCATATTCCAGGTAGCATTGATCTGCTACATCAAAACGGTGGCCATGCATTTCTCTACAGGAAAATTTGGGATACGGCAGGTGTCAGCTTAAGATTTTGAAGGGTTCTGCAGCATAACACCATGGGCATATAGAGAGGCAAATGGTTTTCAGATCTAATCAGTCAGGAAGTAAGGCATTCTGTTTTTCCGCAATCAGATTTAAATTTCAGAGACTCAGCTCCACCACAATAACGAGATTAGCTCAAGCACCTAAAAAGACTAAATACTGCTCTTCAGAAACGAGATGAATTTGTGTGGATTTCAAATTCTCATGAAATTAAAACCTGTTCCTCTAAAATAGTTATGCTTCTCGTAATTGTATACGTATGCGTTTCAACTCTCATGAAATGAAAGGAACTGATGGCCCGCCTCATCTTTCATCTCAAATACAAAACAACACCGGTCTTGAGACTTCAAAGCTACCACATGATAATGCAAAGAATAACCAGAACGCTTCCGCTGATGAACAGAATTTCCATCACCAAGAATATATTCTAATCAGCAGTCATAACTGTATGGAAACCCATACTAGCATAAAGTTAACTAACAAGGATCTTGGGATTGATTGCATCTATTCTGGAATATGGTCGGCAGAGAAGATATGGACATTATGTTGCCTACGTTGCTTGGTTCTTCCTACAGGAATTACGGGTTCTGGTTAACTGTGCCTGTCACATTGTTGCACATTTACCCAGTCATCTCCAATTTATTTGTATATAACTTTCTCCCTCCGATGTCCTACAAAGAACAAACCACATCCAAAAGATGGAAAGATTCAGATGTCATACCCAACATCAAAACATAAATCTGATGCTGAATGCATCGATAATCATGCAAATGCCTTCACAGATGCTTGATATGATATCAGTACTTCACTGCTCCAGGTCCCACTGTTCTTCAAATGTGATAATCTTTGAAATTCAAAGATCGAGGAAAGTTGAATACTTTGACACAACCTCAAACAAAGCATAAAGATGTATCTAAATGTTTCCACATTTAAAACTAGATAAGTAATAAGCATAAGCTACGGTTTATTTTCCACTTTGTCATGTCAAAACCTATATGTGCCTAGGGACACATCTAACAACATCATGGATACCTTCAAGCAAGCAAATAGAAATTCACTGGTGGAACAAATGATGTTTGTAGTCTGCACTGTAAAGAGAACCAAGCAGATACTACCAACATCATGGATACCTTGAAGCAAGCAAATAGAAATTCACTGGTGGAACAAATGATGTTTGTGGTCTGCACAGTAAAGAGAACCAAGCAGATACTTTGCCTAGTTGGTGGGTTGGTCCGTCTGTCCATCCCATTCCGTTCCGTCCATCCGTCCAACCAAGCAGATATTTTGCCCGGTCCATCCATCCATCCATCATGGCAGATACTTTGCCTGGACCATCTGTCCGTCCGTACATACATATATGTTAGAATTTGATGCTTCGAGATTCAGCTCACATTGAGCCCACAGTGAGGTTCGCGACGAAAAACGGAGTCCAACGAGATCAAGATCGCCCCAAACGGAGCTCGAACGGAGGAGATACGAGCTTTTGAAATCGGCATGAGATCCAAGACGACAGAGGACCGCCGGCAGCCGGCGGCGCAGCCGCAGACGGCGGCGCGCGGCCCAGGTGGGGCCAACGCGCGGGACGCGTGACCCAGGTGCGCGGCCCAGCACATGCGCGGGCCCGCGTGTGCGGGCCAGTCCAGGCCCAGGCACCCTGCTTGGGCCCTGTGCACCGCATGGGCATTTTTCACGCGTTTCACGTGGTCCACGATACTATTCCGTGAACCGATCACGATTGGAGGGCTCAGAGAGCTCCCAATCTTGATCCGATGGTTCTGGACTTGATTTGGGTTGATTAAGGACTCTTAAACCTAATCTAATTGGGTTTAAGCTCTTTAAAAGGCCTGTGACGCACAGAAAAGAGAGTGGTTCGGATTTTTGCCCTATACGGAGCCGTACGGAACCCGAGAGAAGAGAGAGGCGGAAGCGTTGAGAGAGAAGGAGCAAAAGGCTCCTGGACAGCGGTCGCCGGACACTTCAGGGGTTCAGGGGGTCTTCCAAGAGAGAGAGCTTTTGTGAGAAAAATTTCTAGTGAGAAAAGAATTGGGTGTACGAGGGTTGAGGGTGAGATCTCTTCTTGTAAAATTTCTTTTTCATAGTGAAGTTTGCATGTCCCATGGAGGCGAGCCATTTTGTGGCTGATCCACGTATTTTGATTGTTTTGTTTCTTTTTTCTTCTTGCTGCATCGCGTGATACTGAAAAGATCTTGGGAGGTGATGTCCTGGCCAGACATCCACCCAATAATATATGTATATATATATGCATGTATGTATATTAGTTGTCATGTCATGGTCACTTGTCATATATACACCAGGAGATTTGCATAATAAATACAAAAAGCCGTGTAGAAAATTAGTTGGGAGAAAAACGTAACCACCACGCCTTTTCCAAGCCACCAGTTGCCTAAGATGATCTAATGATGTACTATTTTCATTCTCCAAAAATTTTACGTGTTTGCCTTCCAACAGTGAAGTTTTACCATCCTCCAAGAATGTTCCACTTATCTTTCTTCTCCTCATATTGCCCAGCAATTTTATGATTCTCTGAGAGGGTTCAGTGTGAACCATATCCATAAAAGAAAACGACAGATCTATGACCACCATCACAGATGCCATAATAATGCCGTTGCATATAAGCATTCACCAAGTCATATTAGAATTTCTTCTCTCTGGTACTGCATGATATCAAAGTTTGGAATATCAACATAATCCTCTTGTCATGATTTGAAAAGTGTTCTAGTTAGTTGAAAAGCCCTTGGGTGATCCTTTTCCATGTGACAAGTAGCTGATCAACATCATCAAGGAACGGAGTTTTTATAAATTCCAAGCTTTCATCATTCCACAAATTTCTCATTTTATGAAACACGCAACTACCACTTTGGCTTATCTGATTCATTACGATTTATTTGATTGAATACCCTCTCTTTACTATAAGATATAAGTTTCCAAATTGTATTTGAATTCACCATGTCATCAACTTGCCTAACAGGACATATTCACTATATAAGTCTATTTCGCAGCCCTTATTTTTTATTGGCCACTACCGAAATTTCACAAGCCTTTTTTTCAATGGCAGCTTCACTGTCTACAGTAGATTATTGTTAATCTCTACTTATCTTTGTGAATATGCAATACCTCAGGACGGCAACTCCACCCAACAGCATGCCCTATCAACTCCACTCCCAGCTCAACACTTTCCATAATGTAAGAATCAGAACCACTATACACCACAAATGCTATCTTTAATGAAATATATTGCATTTTCTCTCAAGATTGGAATTTTTTTTATTTATTTAATTTTTTGAGCTCGTCATTGCCGAATATCAAACTGAACAATGGTAAGACATTCTGCTCAAACAATTCCAACTAGCTATAGAGGAATATACAAATTTTGAGGCTTAGTGATAATTTTTTTAACCTATAATTTTCACTAAAAGCTTTTTCTTGAATTCATCTTTATAAGAAATTAAATTAAGAAACTTTTGCTGTCTTTTTCAAGACCACAATTCCCAAAATAATAATCTTTGATAAACTTTTTCCAACCATTAGTTTTACACCTAGGATTTGCTCATCAGGGCTATCTCTAACAATGCTTCCCGAGATTAAGTCATCTTATAGATGAGATGTGGTCCCCTGCATTCCTGAATTCTGGGGCTAACCTCAAGCAATCTAATTCTTTATGATAGCCATTTTTAACTATTAAACACAGCATCCTCATCTTGTACAACGACATGTTATCCTAAGCGCATATTATGCTAACATGCACTCTTTAGCATGCAACACTCTAATCTAAATGATACAGTGTCCTTTTATAATCTACTTTCAAATTTTAATGGTATTTTCTGATAAGGAAAACACTTAAAAGGCCCATACCCAATTCAAGCACCTTATTGTCATCGTAAATTAGACATCACCGTAGATCTCTCTGCCTCTTACAAAATTGTTTCATGGTAGTGAAAGCAACATGTTTACGAAATTTTTTAAACTGCATATGCATTTCCAGTATTCCTATTAGATCAATTTTCAGTTGCTGATTTTCGTTTTCTTTTTTAGTTGGGGGGTGAGAGGCACAATTTTTTTTTGATAATATCGGCCAATTTAGTCATGCCAACTTGATTTGAGATAATTTCACGCATTAGTGCCCAACAATTACAAAAGATGGTTTTATGAAAGACATCATACCATAATAATAATAGACCATGTGTCAACCATAATGATTATTATCTGATTGATTATTCTAAACCCCAGAAGCAGCATGATAAAGGTAGAAAACTGCAGAAAATAAGGAGAATGGACTGATCCTTGGAAGATAGTTACCATCAATTTTTATCATTCCAAAAAGTGCAAGGAGACAGCAGGTCTGACTAATATTTCTTATGAACAACTGGTCAACAAGCACGGCACCACAAGATAAGCGCTGGATTCTTGATTAGAGTCCAAAAGATGAACAAACATATTAGCGGGAACAAAAGAATGTAAACTTTAGCGCATGTAGGTGCAGCAGATAGAACAAATATCAATGGCCTGTTGAAAACGTATCTCCCAAAACGAACAAATTTTAAGGCCTTCACTGTCACATTCTATGGAGCATCATATAACCACATCTAAACTAAATCACAAAACTTCCATCTCAACTACTGTTGGCACAGTTCCTCTGAAAGGGAAAGCAATGAGATCTCAAAGCAGGGCTGACCAAAGACTAAACGCCGAAACAACGGTCAAAAATAACATCTTCAAAACAGTAGAAAACAATCTATTCATCTTCAAAGCAAATGAAGAAAGCAAAGAAACAGAGATTCGAGTTTCCAAATCATAATAGAAACTTATTATCACCTCAAACAAAAAGACCCAACAGACTCAATATAAAGAAATAAAATAACATCGCAGACTCAAGAAAATCTAGCGAAAAATAGATGGAACGAATCACTCTTGCCCCTTCTGTTCTCATGCCTCCATCTAGCAGAGCATTATTTCAAACTAACCTCCAATAGGAGAAAGTAAGGCAGCAAGGATGACAGAAAAGCCTTCATCATTTAATGAGAAGAAGAGATCCCCAAGCCGAGGGACTTGTTAAGCCAGGCCTTCCAGCTCCCGCTCCCTTTCCTCCCAAGCACCTCGGAAGCAGGCTCATCCACCACCCCCTGCTTCTTGCACAGCACAAAGTTCCTCGTGCCGCGAGAGTCGATCGACTCCAAGGGGTTCAAAGCTGCCGATCCACCAGAAAAAGAACAACGTCAAATCAATGATAAAACCCCAAACAGAGGGACGAAAGTATCAAGAAAGAAGGATGAGACGACGCCATACCATCAGATTCAGAATTGGCGTAGTAGAGAAGGAAGTTATTGAGATCGGACCCAAGGACAGGGAGGCGGCCCTCCCGAGCGTAGGACTTGAGGGCGGTGTTGATGACGGTGGCGACCAGCTCCCCATCGTTTACGAGGAAGCGGAGGGGGCCGGCGCTGCCCAGAACGTTGACGGTGATGAGGAATCGCTTGCTGGCACCACCCCGATCGCCTCCTCCTCGAAGAATCCGCTGGTTCTTCCCGAACTTGATCTGGAACGGCGGTGCGACGAGACCCATTGTCGCCTCCGGCGCCGATCGAAAAAAAGAAAAAAAAAAAAAAAAACGTAGAAGTTGGAATCGGTTCTGATCTCGCTTGTTAGGAGAAAAGATGGATGATAGAGATCAATCGGTGGTGGGGGAGGGCTGGAAAGAGGGATCGAGGCCGAGGCAGCGATAGTGCCAGCCCTGCATGCAGGAGCCGAAGGAGAAAGAGGAGGTCGAGGAGGATAGATGAACGCGTGCGGTGGTCGCCCTCTTCTCCGACGACGACGACGACGACGACGAGGAGGAGAAGAAGGGGGAAGGGGATGTCAGGTAATCGCTCACCATTCACAAGAAATACCCTAGGCTTCGATGGACAAAGGAGAGAAATAGAGATGGAGAGGGAAAAGGAGCGGAGGAAGAACAGGAATCGGAGAGAAGAGATGGAGATCGAGTTGGGATGGGAATTGGTTTTTGTCAAGGAGTTACATAGAAAGGACGACCAGGTTGTATCCGTCCGCGGTCCGGTCCGGTCCGGCTGCCGAGATAGCCTTGGCGTCGTGGATACGCGGCCACTGCATTAGATCAATACATTTGAGGGATTGACTCATTTTTTTTATTTCGTTTATTCGCCTAATAGTCTTATTGTTGCACGCAACCCTAGTAATCAAATTTTCTTCATATATTCCGGAATATTCTCTTTTTTTGGTAAAAGAATATTCTCAATTGTTGGGACAATCGTTGCGGGCTTCTCCACAATGTAACGTACAGGGCCCGGTCCTCCCGAAGAGGCCACTTGCTGGGAGCCATTTTCTTTGATTTTTTTTTTCCAAATTTCCCCCTTTTGCACACATCAGCATCGTGCATCTTCAATTTTTACAAAGCATGCAAAGAAGGGTCTTCATCGATAGATTCTTTGACGCAAACAGATGGAGACGGTAAAGACCTAAAAAATTCTTGTGAAAGAAAATAAAGTATCAAAATAATAATTTTTTTTGGTAAACTCAAAATAATGATTTTTAAGCAATGTCTCGGGGTACTTTTCCAAACCCACTGATCCATGGTACATCCTAAGATTCCTATTTGTAACATTTTTTGTAAATAATAAAATTTTCCTAATAAAGGAGATTGAATATTGGAATTTGTCAAAAAAGATCAAATTAAATTATTCACGTGGCACACCCGGATTTTTTTTTTTTAAATTTTGAGTGTACGCACGTGGGGAGCGTGATTTGGATGCTTGGGTGGTGGGTGCACATGGACCGAAAATGCACTTAATGGAAATCACTTTGGTTGCTGTGTGTTCTGCAAAATATAATATTTACAGTAAAATAATTGAGCTTGAAGTGTGTGTGAAAAATTATAATAATATATATTTATAGCGCATGCAAATAATATAAGGAGGGCTAGGAAATCAAATATGGGCTAAGGTGGTCAAATATGAAAAGGACCATTAGCTATGCGATTATGTGAATTGACGCGGCCCAAGATACAGAGCAATGTTATTGCTTCAGCGGCTTGCTCATCAACATTGTATTGTCAAAATATGTGACAAATGCAAAAGTAAATCAAAGGTCAACTACACGGATGTGGTAACAAAATAGAAGATTCTTTGTAGGTAAAAGGGTTTGAGGAATAATATGCAACATGATGGAGGGGAACCAAAATTTACATGTATCATTTTCTCTGAATTTGGATGTCATATGAGCCAATTTCCTTGCAAAAGATTTCTCATAAATCATACTTTCATAAGTGAAAATACACCAAATGAAGTTAAGTTTTTTTCTTAATTAATATAAAAAAAATTATTTATCTAAATAATCTAATTTTTAACTTATTTATCGGAACGATGCAAATTCGATAAAACACCATTTTGAATGGCGTTTTACCATGACCACGTCACCCCATATTTTTCACGTAGACTACTTAAAAAAATAAAAATATAAAATAAAAATATAAAAAAATATGGTATTTTTAAAAACGCCATATTCTTTGGCGTTTTTTCTCCCAAAAAAAAAGAAAAAAATGATAAAAAAAATAGAAAAAAATAAAAAAGATTAATTTATAAAAAAATAAAAATTCTAATTTAAAAAAAATCTCAAAAAAAATCTTAAAAATAGCATAAAATAAAAAATACCATAAAATTAATTTTTTTCAAATTAAATTTTTTAAAAAATATCATTAAAGAAGAAAAAAATGAGGAAAAATTGAGAAAAAAATAAAAATTATAATTTTGAATGAATTTTAAAAAATAAAAAATTTAATTCTAACTCAAATAAAAAAGATAATTTTAAATTATTTTGTCTATTTAAAATTAATTTTTTTAAAAAATATCTAAAAAAACTTAAAAAATTTAAAAAATAAAGAATATCATAAAAAAATGAGAAAGAAATGAGAAAAAATAAAAATAAAAATTTTAAATTTTAAAAAATTAAAATTTTTATTTTAATTCAAATAAAAACCATCATTTCAAATTAGTTTCTCCGTTTCAAATTATTTTTTTAAAAAAAGATATTTTTAAAAAAATAAAAAAAAATAAAAAAATAAAAGTGCCATAAAGAAGTCAAAAATATAAAAAAATAAAAAAATATATAATTATAATTTTAAATTTAAAATAAATAAAATTTTTAATTTTAATTAAAATAAAAGACATCATTTCAAATTACTTTCCCCATTTTAAATTAATTTCATTAAAAAATTCCAAACAAATAAAAAAAATCTCAAAAAAAATTTATAAAAATAGAAAAAAATGATAAAAAAATAAAAATTTTAATTTTAATTTATAAAAAAATTTAAAATTTAAATTTAAATTCAAAAAAAATAAAAGAAAAAAATGCCATACGAAAAGTGAAAAAAAATAAAAAATATGAAAAAAAATAAAAATTATAAATTAAAATTTAAAAAAAATAAAAATTTTAACTTTAATGAAAATAAAAAATATCATTTTAAATTACTTTCCTCATTTTAATTTTTTTTTAAAAAAATATCTGAAAAAAATTGGTGTAAAAAAAATAAAAAATACCATAAAAAAAGAAAAAAGGGAAAAGAATTGAATTTTAAATAAATAAATTTTCTAATTCTAATTTAAAAATAAAAATTATAATTTTAAATTTAAAAAATTAAAAATTTTAATTATAATTCAAATAAAAAATGGTAATAAAATAAAATTTTATTTATTAAAAAATTATTTGAAATAAAAATTTTATTTATTCAAATAAAAATTCATTTCAAATTACTATGCCTATTTTAAATTAATTTTATTTATTAAAAATCACATAAAAAAGTAAAAAAAATTAAAAAAATTATTAAAAAAATTAGAGAAAAATGCCAAAGAGAATGACGTTTTTGAAAATGCCATTTCCTTTGACATTTTTCAAGGTTAAATTCCAAAAAAAAAAAACCCCTCTCTCCTTCTCCCTCCTCTACGGCTATCTCCGACGTTTTCTCCTCTCGGGTGGCATGGCGGCGACCTCCCAGCGACGGTGAGCTCCCTCCTTTCTCTTTTCTCTTCCTCTCTCTCTCCCTCTTTTTCCTTGGCCGTCGGTGACAGAGGGCCGACGGCGGGCCGACGCGCCCCGACGGCAGCCCCGACGATGGGCCCTCCCTTCCCTTGGCCGGCCCCCTCCTCTCCCTCTTCCTCTCTCTCTCTCCCTCTTCCTCTCTCTCTCCCTCTTTTTCCTTGGCCGCCGGCGATAGAGGGCCGGCGGCGGGCCGGCGTGCCTCGACGGTGGGGCCCGGCCCTCCCCTTCCCTTGGTCGGCCCCTTCCTCTCTCTCTCCCTCTTCCTCTCTCTCTCCCTCTTTTTACTTGGCCGTCGGCGACAGGGGGCCGGCGACGGGCCGGCGCGCCCCGACGACGGCCCCGACGATGAGCCCCAACCCTCCCCTTCCCTTGGCCGGCCCCCTCCTCTCCCTCTTCCTCTCTCTCTCTCCCTCTTTTTCCTTGGCCGTCGGCGATAGAGGGTCGGCGGCGGGCCGGCGCATCCCGATGGCAGCCCCGACGGTGGGCCCCGGCCCTCCCCTTCCCTTGGCCGGCCCCCTCTTCTCCCTCTTCCTCTCTCTCTCTCCCTCTTCCTCTCTTTCTCCCTCTTTTTCCTTGGCCGTCGGCGATAGAGGGCCGGCGGCGGGCCGGTGCATCCCGATGGCAGCCCCGACGGTGGGCCCCGGCCCTCTCCTTCCCTTGGTCGGCCCCCTCCTCTCCCTCTTCCTCTCTCTCTCTCCCTCTTTTTCCTTGGCCGCCGGGGACAAACAGCCGGCAGCGGGTGGCGGGCCCCGGCGGCTGCTCCCCGCGGTAGCCCGACGGCGGCTCCCCGCGGCGGGCCCCGACGGTGGCCCCCCGGTGACGGGCCGCGGCGGGCCCGGGCAGCGGGCCGCGGCGGCCGACCCCAGCGGGCCCCAAGCGGTGGGTCCCGATGGTGGGCCCCGAGCGGTGGGTCCCGACGGTGGGCCCCGGCAGCGGGCCTCGGCGGCCCTCCGATGGCGGGCCCGTGCCGTCCTACGGCACCATTCTATTCCAGTCTTTTTAATTTTCTTTTTATCTTATTATTTTTTATTTTTTATTTTTATCTCATTAGATTAAGATTTATTTTAAAATTCGATTCGATCATAATTTAAAAATTTTAAAATATATTATATTTCATGAAAACGTAGACCTATCAGTTGACCAATATAGGATATTCTATGATATCCATATAAAATATATATTTAATTATATATTTTTGTATGGGTATCATAAAATATATGCATTGGTCAATTGATTGTCCAGTTTGGACAGTTTGGGAATTGCATTTAATTCTATAGGTAATTACATTATTTAAATGATACGCGGAGGGTTCGAGAGAAATTTTGGACAGTATTTTTCTTTAGTTCTCCTCACACATTTTCAGCCGTGTGGGGAGAACTAAGGAGAAATACTGTCAAAATTTCTTTCGGTCCCTTTTGCGTATCATTTGATTAATATAATTAACCTATAGAATTAATACAATTTTCGAATGGGATAGGATCTATCTGTACCTATTTGTTGATGATATGATGCATTTATCATGTAAATCTTTTGAAACGATAAAATAATTAGTAATACTAAATATTTTGATTTTAATTTTGTCATAGGTTTCTCCGAGAAAATGGTCAGTACTCGAGTTCGTGTACTATTGTATTATAATGGCATGATACAGAATGATGAAACTGGTATGCAGTACAGTCACCCTGCAAATCGGATGATTAGAATATCTTCATCATTATCATGTCAAGAATTATTGGACTATTTATACAGCAGTATTCCTGTAGACAAAGAAAAATATGAAATAAAATTGAAATGAAAATCTCCTAATCTGTCGGGACAGTTAATGTGGAGCAATTATATCTTAGTTCCAATTGATGACGATGAAGATATCGAAGAAATGCTGACATTTCCTTTGAAATATGCAGAATATCGATTTTTAGAATTATATATTGAAAAGAAAGATGTACCGAGCTTTGGATACTATAGTTGGCTTTTAACTCAAGTGGACAATAATGTTGGGTCTTCATCACCTTTCATAACTCCTATGGTGCAAACCGATAGTGTTGAGGCCGTATTTGCATAGCAACATTCCACTACTGCCGGCCCTAGTTGTCCAATTATTCAGAGTCCTATGGTGACTTCTCCTGTGTCTTCTGCTATGGTGACTTCTTCTTTGCTAGAAGTAGTGGTAAGTGCGGGAGACGACACTCATATAGGGAATGATGACTGGGTAGTTGGTAGAATAAATTCTGATAATCTAGGTTTTGAGTCAGATGAAAGCAGAAATGAAGACTGTTGGATGGATGAGGACAGTAGCAGTAATGATGCTGATAGTGAAGATGAGAATGATGATGAAGATGTTCAGGCTAATATTAATGTGGGAGAATCTCAACCTCGTTTGCACGAACCTCCATAATTTTTTAACGATATAAATTTAGATGATGGTGGTTGTGTTAGTGCTGGTCGGAGATTGAACTCTGACTATCAGTTTTAGGACTCCTCGATGACTGAATTTTTTAAAGGTTTAATGTTTGAGAGTAAAGATTATGTAAGGAGAGCTGTTGATCTTTATCATATTATGAAGCATCGGACATACAATGTAGTTCAATCGCATTCGAAATTATGGTCCGTACGATGCGCATCATCAGATAATGCTCAAAATTGTAAATGGAGGCTTCGTACTGCATTGTTGAAAAAATATGGATATTTTCAAATCACAAAATATGAGGGTCCTCACACTTGTTTGTTTACGGGGTTGAGTTGAGACCACAAATATATCAGTGGAAGGATGATTGGCACACTAGTCCGACATATTGTTGAGAAAGATTTCGGTGTCAAAGTTGAAGCTATTGTGGCGCTGTTAATGATCAATTTCAATATACAGTGTCATACAGGAAAGCATGGTGTGGAAAGCAGAAGGCATTGGTTGATATTTATGGAGAATGGAAGCCGTCTTATGCTAAATTACTCTATTATATGACTGTACTTCAACATGCAAATCCCGATATAGTTGTTTCATAGAATTTTTTTCAAACTGTGAATTCTAATGTCCGAGTTTTAAATTATATTTTCTAGGCTTTCAAACCATCTATCCAGGATTTTACGCACTGCTGTCCTGTAATCAGCATTGATGGCACGCACTTGTATGGAAAGTTTAAAGGTAAGATGTTAATTGCAATAGGAATTGATGCAGAGAATGGGATATTTTTTTTCTACACCAATTTTTTTCAGATATTTTTTAAAAAAATAATTTGAAATAGAAAAAGTAATTTGAAATGATATTTTTTATTTTTATTAAAGTTAAATTTTTTATTTTTTTTTTAAATTTTAATTTATAATTTTAATTTTTTTTTTCATATTTTTTCTTTTTTTCACTTTTCGTATGGCATTTTTTTCTTTTATTTTTCTTGAATTCAAATTAAAATTTTAATTTTTTTATAACTTAAAATTATAATTTTTATTTTTTTCTCATTTTTTTCATTTTTTTTATTTTTATAAAAAATTTTTTGAGATTTTTTTATTTGTTTGAAATTTTTTTAAAAAAATTAATTTGAAATGATGTCTTTTATTTTAATTAAACTTAAAAATTTTATTTCTTTTGAATTTAAAATTATAATTTTTATTTTTTTCTATTTTTTTAAATTTTTGACTTCGTTATGGCATTTTTATTTTTTTATTTTTTATTTTTAAAAAAATATATTTTAAAAAAAATAATTTGAAATGGGGAAACTAATTTGAAATGATGGTTTTTATTTGAATTAAAATTAAAATTTTAATTTTTTAAAATTTAACATTTTAATTTTAATTTTTTTCTCATTTTTTCTTTTTTTATAGTATTCTTTATTTTTAAAATTTTTTAAGTTTTTTTAGATATTTTTAAAAAAAAATTAATTTTAAATAGATAAAATAATTTAAAAATATCTTTTTTATTTGAATTATAATTAAAATTTTTATTTTTTAAAATTCATTCAAAATTATAATTTTTATTTTTTCTCAATTTTTCCTCATTTGTTTCTTCTTTAATGATATTTTTAAAAAAAATTAATTTGAAAAAAATAATTTTATGGTATTTTTTATTTTATGCTATTTTTAAAGATATTTTTTGAGATATTTTTTAAATTAAAATTTTTATTTTTTTTAAATTAATTTTTTTATTTTTTTATTTTTTATCATTTTTTTTAGGGGAAAAAACGTCAAAGAATATGACGTTTTTAAAAAATATCATTTAGAATTACGTTTTTAAAAATGCCATTTTAAATGCCATTTTTTTAAAAAAGTTAAATTTTTTGATATTTTTATTTTTATTTTTATTTTTTAAGTGATCTACGTGAAAAATATGGGGTGACGTGGTCATGGTAAAATGCCATTCAAAATGATATTTTTTCAAATTTACATATAAATAAATTAAAAATTAAATTATTTAGATAAATAATTTTTTTTATATTAATTAAGAAAAAAACTCTAATGTGGTTGGATGTTCGTTTACGAGGGTACGATAAATAGAAACCTACTTGCTGCTAATAATAATGGAAAGAAAATTGTCCAGTTGATTTGATTTTTAAAACAGAACAAGGGTGTACTTGTGTGGCTTATTTGTACCACCATCAATAATAAATCATGAGATTGAAATGATCTTTCCTATTTATTGTAGTAGTAAGGATGTGGGGACGCTTGCATGGGTCATGTTATTGTCATATTATGTTTTTTTTGTACTTCCAAGTTTGTTTTGATGTTCGTTATTAGTGCCTTTGAGGAAATATGGATAAGTTAGTTATTTGTCATATTGCTTTCCAAAACTTTGATGCCTAAGCTATGGAGGCAAAGAAACTAGCTAGTTATTAGTGCCTTTGAGGAAATATGGATAAGTTAACGAAGAACACTACTTGTTGAAAAAAAAATTTAGATGCAGGAAGAATACATCAAATAGCTAATTTTAATGTTGATGTTTTATTATATAAGTTTGATTACTATATGCATATATATGACAAAAAATAGTTCTTCTTGGATATTTTTTTGTTGGTCCATTTAAATTTCAAAATCATTGAAAATTATGCATATTATCATGGGTTTGCAAATATATATATTATTACTCCAAAAACCAATTTGAAATACAAGCAAAGGGATTTAAATGCAAATTAAATGATAATATTATAGAAATTCATCTAGCAATAATTTGAGTTTAAAAAAGTATTTTATATTATTTTCTCATATTGCTTATGGCTTTTGTTTGAGAGTTGCAGATGCAAGCAAAATATAAATTACATGAAACATGCATGATTGTGATTGATCAATTATGAATTAATCATGCATCAGATAACCCTTGAATAAAGCTGAGAATCTCAACCTAGCTATGCATTCTCGTGGACTAGCTTATTTCATATTTAGAACTACCTGGCTGGGATTTTAGGTAGAATACTATGTCTAATCCACTATATTTATCCTATGAATCTATAGATGGCAACAAGTGGAGCTTGATTAGACCTTCAAAGCTTAGGCCATATTAAATAGAGTGCTATTTTTGGATACGGGTGACATTTGAATTTTTTCAGATATATGATCTATCCTTAATTCTAATAATAGGATCTATTCAGCAAACTTTATAGGATTTGTGATAGATTCGGGATTTACTTCTCAAATTTCTACTATCCGAATCAAATTATATATAATATATATTATTTTATATAAATTTGTTAAAATATATTTGTTATGAGGAAATTTGAACCCCGCGTCTCAAGAATATCCACCCTCTATTTTTATTACTAAGCTATAAAACTTATTTATATTTAGATTGCTTATGAAATTATTTACAATCATTTTTATTTAATATTTTTATTTTTTATTTTTTATAATTCTGAATTGAATATCTGATCTGATCCGAACAATTTAATATGAATTAACTGGATATATTTGGATATCCAATAGATTTATTATTTTTTAATAGGATGGATATGAAATTTTTGGATAATATTTTAATGGATATCAGGTAATAAGATTTTAAACATATTCAAGTACACGTAGGATAAATTTTACGGTTGTCCTGCCCGTTATCACTCGTATGTTTAAATCCACCGGAGTAGCCTCACAATGCCATGCATGATTAGATTGGAAACCAGGAGCAAGTTAGGTTTAGGTCAAATTGAGCATTGAACATAAATGCTGCTTCACAACCTCGATTCAGACTACGTAGTGTACTGATTCATAAAACGCCCTCACACTCCAGTGGTTAATTGTGCCGTACAGAGGAGTCAAATGAGGGCTGCAAAGAAGTTAGGAGAAATTTCAAGTTAGGTGACATTAGTCTGACCTATACACATTATGGTAGAGTTAACTAATTAATCCATACCCGTATGTCGGAGGACTCGTAGAACCTAATTTGATTTCATTGACCCCTAATTTGCTTTGCAAGACCAATATAGCTCATCCTAATCTGACTTCTGGGAATTTTCTTACTCTATCTCAACATACAATCCGCGACCAAACGACGAAATCCAGTGATTGAAGATTCATATTTGTTGGGGACTCATCTGAACCATATTGACCTATCCTAACACACAACAACCAAACTTTTGCTCACTGTTTAGAAACAAATGATTAAGAGGCTTGCCCTAGATATACAGACGTGGGATTTCAGCATTTACATGCCAGCAGTCTATCACAAACATCATCCTCCACCAACCATGGATCCCATAAGAATATAAGAGTATATTTAGTTGGGAGTAATTGGACTTTGGAATGAAAATGAATGATCGCTTACTTGGTTGGAGAGAATTTCAATTTCATTCTATTGTGGCCAATCTCCTGTTGCGCCTAGTTCCGGCAAAGAACAACCTACAAAAGAAGTTTACTAACCAAAATTATGTTCGACGAGGACTCTCCGATGCTTAAGTCAGTGGAGAGTAATAAACAGCAGATAGAATATTAAAATTGACAGAGTATCAGTGTAGAAGTATCTTTTCCTTGTCTGTTCCCTTATCTCTCCTTTATAGATGTGGTCCCACTTTTTATAGTACTAAGGGGTAGTCACCCCAATTATCGGACCATAATCATGGAGTTAGTGGGCAATTTATGCCCACTAACGATCATCACATGTAGTTATTACTCACGATTGTAGTATCGTGATAATATATTTGACAGTCAGCCGTTTGATAGTCGGTCCTTATGATGCTGGTTTGGTTATGAAGATGGTCAGTCGGCTATTAAGATGGTCAGTCAGTTATGAAGATGGTCAGTCGACCATGACATGAAGATAGTCAGTCGGCTATGATATGAAGATGGTCAATCGGTCATAATGTGAAGATGGTCAATCGACCATAATTACTCTGTTTCGGTTAGATGACTCTCATGAGAGTTGAATTCTGAAAATTTCTTCCCTTCCAGAGCTTTCCCTCTTAGGATCTCTTGGCTCTTCTTATATAGGTATGGAGCAAAGGACCGATCTCAGATATAGGAGCCGACGTAGAATTAGAGAGAACAAATTCGATTGTCCCAACAGTTGCCTCCCACTCTCAAGTTCAAGATGGCTTGACGCGTTGGATGATAGGAGTCAGCGTATCTTCTGCCATGACTTCGAGTCCTGATTCTGTGGTCATTTTAGTGGATAATGAAAGAATTTTTTTTTTTTATTACTGGATCTTAGTCTGATTTTGTAGCCTTCAGTTCGTAGTGAAAGAAATTTTTCTTTATGTCGTCTTTTTGAATGTGATCATCATTCGCCATAGATAACTGTTGAATATTTTTTAACGGACTGGAGTCGAGTTGGCATATTCTTTCGATAAATCGTAGTAGAGTCGGTGTATTATTCATCGGACCATAGTTGAATCGACATATTATTCCGTCCAACTATAGCTAAGTTGGCATATTGTTCCGTTCGATCGTAGTCGAGTCAGCATATTATTTCATCCGATCGGAGTCGAGTTGGCATGTTGTTCCATCCGATCGTAGTCGAGTCGGCATGTTATTCCGTCCGACTAAAGTCGAGTCGGCATATTATTTCGTCTTATTCCATCCGATCGTAATCGAGTCGGCATGTTGTTCCATTCGACCGTAGTCGAGTCGGTATGTTGTTCCATCCGATCATAATTAAGTAGACATATTGTTCCATTCGATCATAGTCAAGTTGGCATATTGTTTTGTCCGACCATAGCTGAGTTGGTATGTTGGTCCTCTTGGAACTCATTTCGATCTGGAGATCGGTATTTTTCTACTTGGCCCTTCGGGATTTGAGCTGGAGCTTGTATTTGCCGTCGAATCATCTTTGAGCTGGAGCTCATATTTGTCGTCGAATCATCTTGAGCCGGAGCTCATTATATCATATTTCAGTTGAAAGTATGTTGAAAATCGAACATGTCGTTCGAATATATTATGTCGTAAGGATAACTTTGCTGAAGATACAGTAGTAGATTATTGGCATTCCATGTTAGAAGGGCAATCATTCTGCCATAGAGGAACATCATTGTAGATTGTTCTATTGATTCGGAACATGATCGTAAGTCGTTTCATTATAGAGGAGCATAATCATTATTTAGAGAAACTTTTCAAATCGTTGATCATGATCGCTTCATCGTTTGAAAAAGTTTTTAGAATTATCGATCACGATCGATTTGTCGTTTGGAGAAATTTTTTAAATGTATATTGTCATTTTTTTTTTATCATTTTTGCGGGAGAGAATAGATGGCAAACGACGCGTTGAGAGTGATGGGCTGAATGGTATGGTCCATCCTGCCGATGAGACTGTCTTCGAGATTACGCCACTATCGATTGTTGGCTACGTCAAAATGAGGCGGCTAATGATTGGCAGCGTCGATTTGAAGAAGCAATCGAGAATGATGGGGCTCCCTTGATTGTTGCCATGAAGCATGGGCTCTAAGTTTTGGCTCAGACAGCCTCTTCCTGCAGGAAGATCACTAGCCATTATTGATGGATATCTTCTGGGCTTTTCCTCTTTATCATTGTTCTTTCAGAATTTGTTTGCCCCCCTACCTGGCATACCAATTTGTTGTGATCAATCTCCTGTTGCGTCTAGCTCCGACGAAGAGCAACCTACAAAAGAAGTCCACTGACTGGAATTATATCCGACGGAGACCCTTCGATGCTTAAGTCAATAAGGAGTGGTAAACAACAAATAGAATATTAAAATTGATAGAATATCAGTCTAGAAGTGTCTTCCCCTTACTTATTTCCTTACCTCCCTTTTATAGGTGACTCGGATGTAACCGCTAAGCACGTGGTTCCACTTTTTATAGCACTAAGGGGTAGTTATCTCGATTATCGGGCTATAATCATGGAGTTAGTGGATAATTTATGCCCACTAACGATTGTGACATGTAGTTATTACCCATGTTTGTAATATCGTAATTATATATTTGGCAGTCGGCTATTTGACAGTCGGCCCTTATGATGCTGGTTTGGTCATGATCGGTCATGATATGAAGATGGTTAGTCGGCCATGATATGAAGATGGTCAATCGGCCATGAAGATGTTGCTTCAGTCATGATGACTCAAGTTCAACTATGATGACTCTGCTTCGGTCAAATGACTTTGATTCGACCATAATGACTCTGCTCAGCTAAATGATTTTCATGAGAGCTGAATTATAAAAGTTTTTTCCCATCCAGAGTTTTTTTTCTTGGGACCTCTTGGATCTTCTTATATAGGTATGAAATAAAGGACCGATATCGAATATGGGAGCTGACGTAGAATCGGAGGGAGCAAATCCGATTGTCCCAGCATATTCTGATTTCAAAGAAAATAAAGATTTTTTAATTTTTTAAAATTTAATTTCTAATTTTTCTAATATTCAAAATCTATTTTAATTTTAATTTTAAATTTAAATTTAAATATATTAAAAAATATGATTATTTCAATACTAATTTCGATCCGGATCGCTGTGAACCAAACAATAGGGGAAGGGATGATTTCCCTGCATCACGTACATATGCCGAAAACTTGCGCATCCACTCTTCCGAAACATTAATAACAAGCTTTCATCGAAAGAATAAACATTCATAACATACTAACCGTATGTGACCCAAGCTCACCGAACAAAAATTGTACCAAAAAAAAATTTTTTGTGCACCGCGGGTGGTGTTGTGCACCGCCTGCGGTGACGAGCTCATGCACGAAATTGAAAAAAAAAAAATTTATTTTTTTTCATATATCATTTTTCGATTTTGCACGTTAGCCTAATCATCATAAACGGTACACCCACGATCCACAAAAAATTTTTCTTGCATCAAAACTCAAATCCTCAGCCCACATACATGTGGCCCAACGAATTACTGCCAACACACTTTCTTTCCTCGAGCATAAATAGGATTAGAGGATGAAGGCTCAACCTATTGGACCCTCACGAGTCTGGTCTACTATCCTTACAGTACATGACCGCCAACCTAAGGTTGTGCGGTCCGTGCTTCTGATCAAGCCATCTCTTCCCGCTTCCAGCGACATAAATCCTCCACATGGCCACACGTGGCAACATCACATAAACCGGCGAGCCACTTCCGTCCGTCGGTTCTCCTGTCTTAATATCCTCCTCCTCAAACCTCTAATCCGAGATGATGAAGTGCGAACCCAGCGGTTGCTGACTTAACTAGCTGGCAAAGGTGGGTGCTGGGAGGTGACCAACCTGGGAACGTAGGAATCCCTCGTTGAAGTTGAACTGCTAAATAATCTATACTCTATCTAGTGGTGCCCTGAGGGTGGTCAGGTGGGCTGTCTTCCCCCACCTTTTTGATTGCCTTTATTTATTTTTTTTACCCCGTTTCGTCTGGCTCTCGTTCCCCATTTCCATCTCTCTCTCCCTCTTTTTCCCAGCGGAACCAGTTCTCTCGTCGCCTGTTTTAACTTGAGGCCATGCCTACTGTAAATTTGTTATAGAGATAGAAAGATTAATGTGGCTTCCCCTTCCCTTTGATTGCCTTTTTTTACACCGTTTCATGTAGCTCTCCTTCCCACAATTCCATCATTCTTTCCCCCTCTTTTAACCCATGGAACCAGTTCTCTCTTCACCCGTTTTAAACATGAGCCCACACCTTTTCTTTTAAAAAATTAAGGTAAGGCGTATTGTCAATAGGTTACAGAGATAGAAAGAAAAGATAAAGAGAAGCAAGAAAGAATACCTCCAACACACCTCCTCCTCCCCTCTTCTCTTTATCAAAATTCCCTGCCCTCAAGCAAAGCTAAGCGGCACCGGCGAGCAACAGCAGCAGCTTTTTCTCTATTTTCTTCCTTTATACTTGGACTCTACCTACCATCATAGCATCCTTCTCTCTCTTACTTTATACTTGGAGTTAGGGTTGAGAGACTAATCGGTGGGGAGAGATCTGGGGCCTCCGGGTGATGGGCTGCACCCAAAGCATTATTTGCGGCGGCGGCAGCATTGAGTCTGTAGATGTGAACAACAGCCGAAAACACGGCCGGAGAGGTGGCGAAGCGGCAGCCTCCGCCCTTTCCCGGGCCTCGCCATCGCCGTCCCCCGAGCTCGTAAATGTGAGGGCGTCATGTAGAAAAATGGCGTGGAGTCTCCAACTGATGCTCTCCAGAGCAAGTGCTATAAGGCGGCGGCGGAGGCGAAGGAGAGGGGAGATGGATGATGAGTGTGGTGGTTCCGAGAACAACAAGCTATGGCTGCTAGCAGATACCCCAGCAGAGGCAGAGGCGGAGGCGGAGGCCGAGTCGGACCCGCAGTCGGTGCACTCGTCGTTTCGGTTCAGCTTTGGCTCGCAGGCGGAGGCCGCCTCGGAGCTCTGCGGGGCTGCCACCACGGTGCTGCTCCTGGTGAATTTGGAAGGTGAGGGGGAGGGTATGGGGGATACCCCGGCCCGGGAGCGGCAGCAGTGGCAGAGGCTGGAGTCGCTGGAGAGGAGCATCTCGCCGGTCGCCGGAGCGCTGGTGAGGTTCGGCTACGCGGAGATCCGGTCGGCCACCGGGGGCTTCGCCAGAGGTACCCATTTATTTCTAATTATTTGTCAACATGGTTATAATGGATTTACAGGACCTCTGGAAGAAATGTGACTTTATTTGTGGGATCTGGGGATTTGTTCTTGTAGGAAGGGAGCTGGGGAGGGGGGCTCTGAGCCGGGTGTACAAGGGGAGGATTGGGGTGGGGAGGAGGGCGGTGGCGATAAAGAGGGTGGAGGGGCAGGACCGGGAGAGCGCCAAGGCCTTCTGCCGGGAGCTGATGATCGCCAGCTCCCTTCACAACTACAACATCGTCCCTCTGCTAGGCTTTTGTGTCGACAAGGAGGGCCTTTTTCTTGTGTACAAGTATGTCTCCGGTGGAAGCCTCGATCACCACCTCCATTGCCAGGGTATTCTTCTTTTTTTTTTTTTTTCTTTTTTTTGATGTTGACTTACTTTATACTGTAGATTTATAGCTATATACATATGTACTACTCCAATTGCTCCAGCTGTAGCTAATTTTGGTGATTGTGATGGGGCACGCAGAGAAGGGGAGGAGGAAGGTGTTGCCATGGGAGGTGCGGTACAAGGTAGCGATGGGGGTGGCGCGGGCGGTGGAGTACCTGCACTATGGCGCCGACAAGTGCGTCGTTCATAGGGACATCAAGCCATCCAACATCCTCCTCTCATCTAACAAAACTCCGAAAGTGAGAACTACCCTTCTCTTTGTCATCTCTCTCGTTCTCCCCTCCGTTATTTCCCTACCCTTTGGCTGCTAGTTGCCTTCGTCACCTTTTCTTTTCTTTTTCTTTTTTTTCTTTCTTCTTTTTTCTTTTTCTTTTTTTTCCTTTTGTTTTTTAATATTGCTTCCATCATCATATGACCGGCACAAGCTTGCTTTCTTCCGTCAAGTTGATTGGCGGTGGGCCAGTTAAACACCTACTCTTCCCCCCTGCATAGGAAAAGCATGCTAGCGGGCCAACCTCATGGTATTCATGATGTTGAAATGCTACTGCCCCATCAACTGCCCATTCCTACTAATTAATCATATGATGATGCACATCATGGAGATAAATGTATACTTTCATTTGTTCTCTAAGTAATGTAAAATCGGTTAAGTGAAGGAAAGAAAAGGCAAAAGATGTAGGGTTAGTCTCAAAAAGCACAATGGCTTGCAGAAAAAGGTCACGTCTGGTCCATGGTAACAGATGTCGTCTATGAGCTTAATGTTACAGCATAGGTGGGGTTCGGTGTAAGGTTATGTGTGGACCACTCATAGCCACAAAACATTTTACTAGCTTGTTTTGAAATATCATCTGCTTGTGTTTATTGGCAGCTGTGTGACTTTGGATTAGCGACATGGATTCATGGACCCTCTCTACCCTTCCTCTGCAAGTCCGTCAAAGGAACTTTTGGGTGAGAACCGGAAGTGATTTAATCATCTGATTTTTATTGTTAAGGAAATCTAATTCTGATATGGTTTCCTTTTTATTGTGGTTGCAATTTCAGCTATCTAGCTCCTGAGTACTTTCAACATGGTAAGCTGTCAGATAAAACTGATGTTTATGCATTTGGGGTGTTACTCCTGGAGCTAATTACTGGGCGGAAAGCAATCGACCGAAGTAGGCCCCAGGGAGAGGAGAACTTAGTTTTGTGGGTGAGCAGTCATAATTATTTATTTTTCACTCTGTTGATTTTGCTGCTAAAATTCTCCAAACTTTATTGTAGGCTTATTGAGATAAAAGGTTTGTTACTGTCTGATGTCTGCAATTTAAGTACTTGTGCTAAGATTATTGGTAGACCTGCCTGTCATCTTCTATCCTCCAGCCTGCATTTCATCTTCATTTGCCAAAAGATTGCTGGTCTGGATAGCCAATAGTGAGAAGTTATAGAAAGAATATAACTGTTATTTGGTTTACTGAGAGTACTTAGCGGAAAGCAAGAGCATGGCGATCATTTGTGAACTCATCTCCATTTTGGCTTGGTGCAAAGATGAGAGTTCTATGGATGATATTCATCTCTACCTTCATGTTTTTTTGATTCTTGTAGAATGACATCTGAGAAGTTATTTCTTGCTGATAAGCATTCACAACTATATATGGTATCTGGAAAAAACATATCATGTTCTTTTTCTTCCATTCAAGAAGATTGCTTTTTGCAAGGAAACTACAATGTTAAACAAGGCTTGATCAATTTATTTGCAAACTTTTATGCCTTGTGTAGACAAATCGATGGATTACTCTTCTAGGGTTTCTTCCACAGCCTACAAAATCTTACACAAGTGGTCTTTTAGAATTATTCCTTGTAATCAGCACTAAAATGTATGTTGGCCAGTCCAAAAGTTGGCCAGTTAATAAGGACAATTATTTTGAAAAATATCTATTGTGAGCAGGGATTGCATATACTTGAACAAGGCTGATATACACATGAACAAATTCAGAAATCATTGCCAGTAGTTATCATTATTTGTAGAACCAAACTTTTATAATGAAAAAGAGCTGAATAGAAGCTTGCTCAAGATTACTTATTGGAAGCATTGATAATAATCAAGTGCTTCAATGCAACTACTGGTTGTCATACTGGTCATGGACGGTGCATGTCACTACACCTGTACCAGTCGGTATATGCCAAAAATCGACATGATGAACCATACTTTGTTGATATACATTATAGACCTGTCCCTAACCCCATTGCCCTGAGTGGCAAGTATAAGTACTAGATAAGTATTTCTGGATGTACAAGAAATAGTTCTTGGCAAAATATGGGTGGCCTACTGCTAAATTGGAGGATTTACAAGCATAGGTTAAGCAGGGTTTTTGCATTAGGTTTCTATGGCAGGAAAAGGAAAGCTTTTAAAGAGTGCTGATGCCTATTTTCAGTTTTTAAGGAAAAAAAAAGAGAAAGTGGAAAACAGGATAGTTGATTTGGCATAAAATTTAAGGTTATAGTTGGCTTGTCTACACAGGCATCTATCATGACCACTAGGGTTGTTGCTGATTAGTAGCTTGTTTGAGTTGACATGTTTTTCAGAATAAAGTGGACTCGTTAACTGAAAATGCACTAGCCCACTAGCTGCTACTTAGGGATGCACGGTATCCAACTAATATGTCCTAGTTTTATATTAATTGTTCATTTTTTTCTTAATGTATGATGCAACTAGCTAGAATTATTGCTTAGCTCTACTTAGAGTAACCAAGCAAATTAGATCAACTTTTTTAGCACCTAGGATTAATAACAAATAGTAATGAAACTAGCCACAGAGGGCGATGAATTGCGTGGCATCTAGTCAGCTAAATTCCATGATATTAGCTGGTCACATTTAACCACCTAAGAGTTATTGGCCCTCCTTGGAACACAAGGGAATGCACTTATTACCTTCTCATCGAGGATACTGGTTAAGGCAGGTAGCACCTCCTTGGAAATCTTGCGGGCATTAGTTGCACCTTAAGCACCCCTACTTTTGGTGCACCATCTATTAGGAGGAAGGAGGTTTCCAACACTTTCTCCTGTGGGTCCTTTAAACATAGAATGCAGATAATGCCTGCTATATATACATATAAACTTGCCAAGGTAATTATTGAAAAAAAGTTTAATGGCAGAATATCAACTTACGCAATGTTGAGTTGATAGGACTTTGTGTTCTAAGATTTTTCTTGCGATGCTATACATCATTAAATAGCAAATTTTCTATTGAATTGGTCCATGCATTTGTAAGTTACTGTATTTGGTCATCGACAATTACAATATTATTACGTGGAAATGTTCATTTATGAAAAAAGATCGATTATAATCTCCTTTTCATTTGGCACATATGTTCCACTAAATCGATTGAATAAAGAAGTAAAAGAACATACTGAGAAAAAAAAAAAGTTATCTAACAAGTTTTATGGATTAGGGTCTGGAGATACTTGTCCTTTGATGTACTGATTGCACCTGTGAGGGATCTTTGTTTGTAGGTTAATTATGTTATTTCCTTTGGCTTGTTAATCTGTCATAAATATTTGATAGATGATATCATCTGTTTTTTTGAACATTTTAGCAACATGAATAATGGAGGATTGCGCGTTGCTTATTTTGGTTTTATTACCTTTGTCATTATTGAAATCAAATAGTGATTAATGCTTCAAGTTAACACTACATATAAAGAAAATATCTTAACATGTAATCAACTTAATAGACATAAAGCCTTGCCCAAAGCATAAAAAAGGGAAAGCTCTTCTAAGGAACATAATCATCATCCAAATATCATTTCTATAAAAATTAGATAATCAAGATTTAGTAGTGGAATATCATATATAATTACTTCACCAATCATATCTGATACATGTGCTACCATACCATGTGATAAGGATCACAAAAATGATATACAGTCAAAATTTCTTAGCATTAGTGCATCAAATTTGTTTGAATTCTTATTATCTTGTGTTTCCTGCTTTGAATCGTCATCTCCCCTCCTTCTCTCCCTCCCTCTCCCCCAACACCCTCAATGGCCTTTTGACTGCACAAAATTTGCACTGATCTGAGATAAAAGCCCCCTTCCAATCCTCTCCTGAACCAACCATTCCCACCAAGCCATTCCCTCATTGGCAATTCTGATTCATCCCTTCCCTCACTGGCATAACACAGCATGTCTACACCATGCCCAGCACTAAATTCCCAATGTGAGGCAAATGCTTATCTTTATTTGTCCCAGTTGCAGGATCTGAATGCTTAAATATACTTTATTTTGATTTTGTGATGTTGTAGTAAAACCATAGGCCCCAAGTTAATTGTTTTTCTAAACTTTTACATCCCCTTCCAAACTAAGAATGATGGCAATTCTTTGTTGTCTTTGTTGTTCTTGCAACATTCTTATTACTATTTTTGAGGTCAGATCTAGGCGAAAGGTTTTTGTAGACAGATTAGGGGTACCTGCACATCTGATGACTTTTGTTTTTTGTTTTTTTTTGTTTTTTTGTTTTTCTTTTTGTGAGAAGTAAATTTGTGTGTCAGATGACATAATAACCATAATCTTCAACATGATGGTTAATATTATTTTGTAGTTTTAGTAGGAGATAACAAAATACTTTAGAATGCAAGTACCTTACAAATGACATCATGAAAGAGTTGACCATTCAAGTAGCTTATCGTAACAATTGCCCTTTGAGAATTTCAGGTTCTGACGATTACCAAAAAGCAGTTTTAGATGGTTTTTGTGCATATTTCAATATCTGATTAGCCAATGTCTAGTTTATTATACCCAAAACGCTTTTATTTGTGAAGTCTTAAGTGCCTTTGTTGACAGCAATCTCACTTGTTTATTGTTATCTCCACGCTTAGACATCTTCACTCAGCAGTCATGGAGATATATATGACCGTCAAGATTACCCGAATACCTCTAGATCTTTTAATGCAGTTTTCTACTGCCATAAGCATTTTGCATGGAAGGAAAGGAAGATTGCCTGGTGAATCTGAAAAACTGAAATGATCATAGATGTTAAATAATTCATCATACTGCTTTAAATTTGAATATCTACATCAATTCTGCATGCTGACAAGATTTTTTTGGCAGGCAAAGCCACTCCTGCAGCAAGGTGAAGGACCTGTGGAGAAACTGGTTGATCCAGGGTTAAAACCCAGCTCATATCGTTGGAATGAGATGAGCCGGATGATTCGTGCAGCCACTGCTTGCGTTAACAGTGATGAATCAGGAAGGCCAAGCATTGATCAGGTGATTGGAATGTTGCAAGGAGAAGACACTTGTGGCGACTGGTCCATTTTCACTGGTAGTGGTTGCCTTGCTGGATATGGTTCTCAGTCACACGATCCATTGGAAAAGAGTGATATGAGAGGCCATCTAGCTCTTGCCATGCTTGGGGTTTCTGACACTGAGGAAGATGACTTGTACTGTAGATGAATCACTTTAGCAACCTCAAGTTTCTGTACTCTTACTCTTCATTTACCTGTGTTCCTTTCTTTGTTTCTTTCTTTTTCTGTTTTTCCTTGCTGAGACCTTAAATTTGCCCGTTCGCCGATTGTCTTCCTTTTTGGCTCAGTAAATCAAGTTGTACATATGTTGGCAAAGGAAAAAAAATATTTTAGCCACATGTGAAATTTATGACAAAGCATTGCTTTAGAAACAAAAGCATTGTTGTGTGAGGGGCCACATGGTCGCTCTAGTTCTCTTTTGAGGAACTGTACAAGTAGCATTATGCCACTGATTGTTTCAGAGTTTCTTTTTGATGGCAAAATTTTCAGTTGTGCACACAAGAATTAAAGCATGAACGAGCTAAGGTCTTTTGAGGAACCATTTTAACATTCAACAAAAAATATTAATCTTGTGGTGCAAAGTTTAACTGCCATTTGTGGTTACCTGATAAATCCATAGTGAAAGGCGGAGCATGGCTTGGCAAGCAGCCAAATTTCATTATAACGGGACCAGTTCCTCAGATACGGCTCACTGATTAATAACCAATCAAGTAACCTATTGTAGCCATGAAGCTCTCTCTCTCTCTAAAAAAAAAGACAGCCTTATTTTCCTTGCTGCTTACTGAGCCTCCTTTGCGGTCTGGTAATGTCTCTTTGCAGTGGTATCAAAGGTGTAGGTTTAAATCTTGTATTTGCTATATCTCAAATGGCTAAAAACATTTAGGAGAGAGTTAGCCCTCATTTTGTAGCCTGAAATTCTTGTACCAGTAAAATATTCACTCGTTCATCAAAAAAATGAAAAAAAAAAAAAAATTCACTTCATATCAAAGAAACGAGGAAAAGCCATGTACAATATACACGATTGGAAAAAACTTAAGCAATTAGATTCTCTTGTAGTTGCCTCATGGCCTTTAAGCAGGGATTTATATAATTCAAAATATTATTTTTAATTTTAGAAAAAAATTGCCTATAAATATAAAAAAGATTGAGGCTTAGGATGTTTTAATTTCTGTAAATTTTTAGCTTCCATAGAGCGGCTCATCTTGTTTATACTCAGCTTAAATGCTTGAAGAAAAAGGTACCTAATTACATATACTATGTCATTAAATAAGAGATAAATATGCTACTTTAGGTTTTGTCTATAAAATCTTATCACTATAATATTTTTAATTCTTTTCATCACGAATATCTATGGTTACAAATTTAGTATTTTTATTTCAAAATTCTATCTTCTTTATTTTACTGTGTGCTATCTTTGAGATCCAATCTCATAGCCTTTCTCATGTGGTTTAAATAAATCTTATTTGTTATCTTAGATTAATCATGAACAGATCTTATTAAGTGATGAACTTGATCTTTTTAATTACAAGAGCTATTACCCCTATGCTCTTCCTAAATATATATCCATATAGATATACATACATACGATATAAAAATATATTTAAAATAATATTATATTATATATAATAGATAAATAAATTTCATATCTATTGTACTGTATATGAAAAGAAATTAAACACCACAAAAATGAAATTAGAGCCGCTGAATTCTCCTAATTTTTTTTTTCCATCTCTCCTCTTTCTTTTCTTTTTTTTTTATAAAAATATATATATAAAATATATGCTAAATATTAATAATTAATAAATTTTATATAAAATTATAAAGAATATAACCATAGTATATATGCTATTTTACTAGTTTGATATTTATATGATTTTTAGCAACAACATAGCTTGAGTAAAAGTCCCAAGCTTGCTAATCGAAGAAGACAAAGTTACAAGTTAAAAAAAACATAAAAAACCTAAACAAGCAAAAGTTAACAATAAAAAATAAAAAAATAATAAATATTAACATTTTATCATACTTTATTTTAATTATAAAAATAGATATTAGAAAAATAAAAATAATAAATAATAACAAAGATAAATACCCCCCAATGTTCATAGTTTACAACACACAAAGATATTTTAATATAATCTATGATTAATCTATTAACAAATTGTAAATTTGATATATAAGTCATGAAACAAATTGATCTGTTTGCAGAGAATAATCTGAAGAATTATTGGGTCAAGTTAGAAGACGATAATAATTTGAAAAAAAAAATAAAGGTATTATTGCTGCGAATATATCCAATCAAAGGGGCAAAAAAAAAAGGTTAAAAAATACGAAAATCCGAGGATCAACCGCCGTACGATATGTGCCGATTTCCTGATAAGAGGACGGTTACAGTCTTTTAGCGCCCTAATGCGATCTCTCTACAGTCCTCCTTTTCCCCTCCTGCGACGAACCAAGCGACCTCTCCTCCCCTCTCTCATCTTCCCGGCCCTCCCTAACTTCCCATCGGCATGAAGCGCTCCGCCGACGATCAGGACCGCAAGCTCCCCCCAGCTGCCGAGATTAAGCCCCTCTTCATCTCCAAGGCGGAGCGCCAGCGCCTCGCCCTCCAGCGCCGCGAGGAGGAGGTCGCCGAGCAGCGCCGCCGCGCCCAAGACCTCCTACACAACCAAATCCACAGCCCCTCCTCCTCCAACTCCAAACCTGGCGCCCCCTCCTCCGCCCCCGACACCAACTACCGCCAGCGCGACCGGGACCGGGAGCGAGACCGAGACCGCGACCGCGACCGCGATCGGGAGCGGGACCGCGAACACCGCGCCCGCGAACGCGAGCGCGACCGGGGGGAGGAGGCCCGGAGCCGCGAGCGCGCCCGCCTCGAGAAGCAGGCCGAGCGGGAGCGGGAGAAGGAGCTGGAGGCCATCAAGGAACAGTACTTGGGGTCCAAGAAACCCAAGAAAAGGGTCATCAGGCCCAGCGAGAAGTTCCGCTTCTCTTTCGATTGGGAGAACACCGAGGACACCTCCCTCGACATGAACACCCTCTACCAGAACCCTCACGAGGCCCGCCTCCTCTTCGGCCGCGGCTTCCTCGCTGGCATTGACCGCCGCGAGCAGAAGAAGCTCGCCGCGCTCCACGAGAAGGAGACCCGCGAGGAGATCCGCCGCAAGGAGGGCCTCGAGGAACGCCCTGAGGACGCCGCCGCCCAGCGCAAGAAGGAGGCTGCTGCAGAGCTCTACGACGCCTTCGACATGCGCGTCGACCGCCACTGGACCGAGAAGAAGCTCGAGGAGATGACGGAGCGCGACTGGCGTATATTCCGCGAGGATTTCAATATCTCCTACAAGGGCTCTCGTATCCCCCGCCCGATGCGCAGCTGGGCCGAGAGCAAGCTCGGCACTGAGCTCCTGAAGGCGGTAGAGAAGGCCGGTTACAAAACGCCATCCCCCATCCAGATGGCTGCCATCCCTCTCGGCCTTCAGCAGCGCGATGTGATCGGGATTGCCGAGACTGGGTCCGGTAAGACAGCGGCCTTTATCCTCCCCATGCTCACCTATATCACGAAGCTGCCTCCCATGAGCGAGGAGAACGAGGCCGAGGGGCCTTATGCGGTGGTGATGGCACCTACTCGTGAGCTTGCGCAGCAGATTGAGGATGAGACAGTGAAGTTTGCTCATTTTCTGGGGATCAAGGTTGTCTCGATTGTTGGGGGTCAGTCGATTGAGGAGCAGGGTTTTAAGCTGAGGCAGGGTTGCGAGGTTGTGATTGCCACTCCGGGTCGTCTTCTGGATTGTTTGGAGCGACGATATGCTGTCCTCAACCAGTGCAACTATGTTGTTCTCGACGAAGCTGATAGGATGATTGACATGGGCTTTGAGCCGCAAGTTGTTGGTGTCTTGGATGCAATGCCTTCCAGCAATCTGAAGCCTGAGAATGAGGATGAGGAGCTTGATGAGAAGAAAATCTACCGGACAACTTACATGTTTAGTGCAACCATGCCCCCAGCTGTAGAGCGCCTCGCTAGGAAGTATCTGAGGAACCCTGTTGTCGTGACAATTGGCACAGCCGGGAAGGCCACTGATCTCATTACTCAGCATGTGATCATGCTGAAGAAGTCAGAGAAGATGCCCAGGCTTCAGAGACTGCTCAGTGACCTCGGGGACAAGACAGCCATAGTGTTCTGCAACACGAAAAAGACTGTGGATGCAAGGGCCAAAGACTTGGACAAACTGGGATATAGGGTGACGATAGTCCATGGAGGGAAGTCACAGGAGCAACGAGAGATCAGCCTGGAGGGATTCAGGAACAGGCGGTTCAATGTTCTTGTAGCAACAGATGTTCTAGGGCGTGGGATTGATATTCCTGATGTGGCTCATGTGATCAATTATGACATGCCAACACATGTTGACATGTACACTCATCGCATTGGAAGGACCGGGCGTGCTGGAAAGACAGGAGTGGCGACTACATTTCTGACTCCTGAAGACTGGGAAGTTTTCTATGATCTGAAACAGATGCTGATACAGAGCAACAGTCCAGTGCCTCCAGAGCTGGCCAGACACGAGGCATCAAAGTTCAAGCCAGGATCAATTCCTGATAGACCTCCAAGGCGGAATGAAACTGTTTTTGTTCATTGATGGAAATAGGACTCTGGATCTTGATGATGAACCAAATGTCAGATTTTTGGGCATTCGGGACCAACTGATATGAGTTTTCTTTCTTTTGTGGCCAGTTCACTGCTCTCCTTCTGATTGGGAGAAGGTATTTAAAATCGCATGAGTCCCAAGGTGCATTTATTCTGTCTTGATTAGAAGAAAGTAGGAGTTTTTTTTATCTATTCTGTGATATGAGATTTGAAAATGCTATATGGCTCATGGATATTTCCTTGTAAAAATATTTTCAATTTACTCGAAGCATATATATGCCAGTAACACAGGTACTTGTGTTCTTAGGAGTGATTTGAACCTAAACGTTGGGCAATGTTATATAAATTGTACATATTGTCCTATTAGAATAATTTAGCATTGTTCCACTTAGCTGTATTTCAGGCCACTTTTTGCTTAGAAAAGAAAAAGGTTGCATCCTTGTTCTGTCTCTGTGGAGTTATCAAATGTATGCTTCATGTTAGTGAACAAATGAGTATCTGCCAAGTTACATGCGCTACTTTTGGGTATTGTTAAGTAAACATATTCCTATTTGTGCAACTTTGTTCTGTGCGCTTTATGAAACTAATTTGGCCTTTCATTGTCAAAAAGTGGAAGGACTTATTGCATAGGCTTTCTTCTCATTCTCATTCTCATTCTCTTGTCCGTGTGATTAACAATTCTAATCATCGATATAAGAAATTTTCTTGACTCATGCAATAATTAACTACTATAGTTTATTTTGTTTTCCATGCAAATACAAGCTCTATTCCTTTTATGATTGTGTTCTTTCTGCTGGAAGGGCTGAGATACAATCTATAATATAACCATATAATCTCCAATTTGTTTGCTCTTTTAAGTAGTTAGGAGTTTGAGTGAGTTGAAAATTTTGAAATGTGATTAGTAACCTATAATCATTTAAAAAGTGCATGCTAAGTTTTGAAGAAAGCCATTTATCCTCCTGTTAAATTGCTCTAATTTTACATGAAAAGAATTGTTATTGTGAGAAAGATAATGTTATGGCTCTTTTGCATATACTGCTGCAGAATCAGAAAAACTGATTTTCCCGATAATTTTAAGCTAATAAATATTTCAGTGGAGCTTATGCTAGGAGATAGTTAAATGTGTTTACAAGGTTAAGGAAAACCCTATGAGTAATTGAGAGTCAGAAATTTTGTGATGCATAATTTCCCAAGATCTCGACATGTTTCATTTATGATTTCCTTTCTTAGAACCAAAGACATCATCTAATATTTTTTTTTCTTTTAGTTTTACTAATTTATCATGCAATTAACGCTTTGACAATGGAACCTCTAAATCTGATGGGATGTTCTTCATGAATTTATGTTTAGTGTTAACATGTAAGCCATGTACTTATAAGTTATAACCAAACTCTTGATATATTTGTAGCTTTTCCCCCAGTGGTCCAAAGGGCTAGTAGATTGTGGGCAAATCTATAAATAAATTGGAGCTGAACTTGGATTTCTTGGTTATGCTAGACAAGTAGGTTAATTAACTTATGCTTTTGGCCATCCAAGTCACATCTCTCATTTCCATTGCATATGTATATGCAATAGATTGTTGGGGAATTTTACATGTGTACAAGGAGATTATTGATTTGGATTAGATTAATTTAGTAACAATTTGGTAAGGGGAGGAATTATCTTATCAATATTTCGTAAGAACTTTGGTTGTGCTTAGTAAACATATATCAAACTTAATCTGCCATTGGAACTTTAGTCAGCTTTACGGTAATCATTTGGTATTCATTCATATTGGTAACCTAAACCAGAAAAATTTCCATTTGGATCCTTACTTGTACTGTTTCACCATTATGATCTGAGGTGCAACTTGATTACTTTTGTGATTTTCCATATCTGATTTGGAGATAGGTTATGTTGGCGAAGTTTTGCTAATTGGTCACTTTCTAGTATTATTTGACAAAGAAGCAACAGAATTTGGGCAAAAAACTAAGAGTGATGCTCTTTCATTGGATGTGCCTATATATCTGAAGAAGGTGATCCATCAAAGGAATCTATGTCTAGACATAAGTCAGGAGGGGAGAAAGGTCAAGTGAGAATTCTCCTTTTTCCATTGAAAGGAGAGAAGGAAATTTATTTTCTTCTCCCTTTATCTCCTTTTAGTAGCCATGTTGTCGCACCCTCATCATTCTCTGATCACCCCCTTCATCTCCTCAATTCTAAGGTTATTCCTTGTCCTTTCATGCTTCAGTACTCCCTCTCCATCCCCATATCTCCTCTAATCATCCCCTAACTTTGTGTTATCAATTGCTCAACTAATGCAACATGCAATCTCTCCAATCACATTGATCATGGTCTTCATGACACCTCTCAGACTTATCACAACCATCAGTCAAGCTGTAGGATGATAGATTCTTAAACTTTGCATCCTCTGATCACTCATGGCTATTTGATCACATATTTCTTTGTGAGGAATAATTGTCCCTAAGACTTCTATTAATTAATGCTATAATGGAGTTTGGAATTCCAACTATTTAATCCTTGTTCTTTGATAATTGATGAAGTTGTCCATCCAATACCCCAGACCATAGCAATCACAGGCCTTTACCACATCAATCAAGTTAATCACAACCCCATGATCTTAACCCATTATGTGAACAAAATGGAGCTTATTGAAGAATTTTGGTGTGAAGGGGTTATTCATGGAATCTTTGGATTTACAAAAGCTTCTTCCCTTCTTTTCAACTTGTTCCTTTTGTTTTGGTCTCTTTCATTCCTTTGTTGAAAAGAAGAGTGAAGAGAAATGCCAACAGTAGAAAGGTTGATTCTTTAGATGCACATTCTAAAATTTTATTAGGTTGGGAAGTGGGAATGGGAATTACTTCAGCTGGAAGCCAGTGAGAAGAGAGAGAGAAGGGTGTTTTTGTGATGATGAAGATGAAAGTAATAAGTCCACGATAGTGAAAATGACTCAAGAAACAAAGACTTGGGCAATGAAAGGCAAAAGCCCTATTATTAGTTATGTGAAGGTGAAGTTGTGGAAGTAGCTTCTTTGGTATAATATACAATAAATCTCCATATTAATTAGTAAATTCTATGATTTGAAGAAAGTTGAGAAGAGCATGGAGGACATGTTGGGTTTCTAAAATTTTCTTGATATGTGATGATTTGGATAACTCCATTGAGTGGCTGGTGGACACAAATTTGTGGTACATCAGTCTGAATTATGTGATGTGATTGATAGTTTCACGCATCTTTAACCCAGCAGAAACTTCTTAATATGCTCTCTGGGCTAGAATTCATATAATTGACAAGCTTGCCTCATGCACTCAGTTGATCCATTATGTTACAGATCAACAAATCAGTGCCATTCTTCAATTAGTATCATCATTTTTCCTCTCACTGGTTTAGGGATCCTGATAAAAGAATCACCAGCCATTACCTCCCAAAAAAAGAATCACCTGCCTATCTGCTCTTGAATTCAAGAAAGTAAAACACAGATTCTTCATTTCCCGACTAGTTTCTATTGTTGGAGTTTGTTTACTTGGATGAATAGATTTTGAAATGAGTGGTTAGTGTAATTCTTAAGGTCCTTTTGAGCTACTTCTAATAATAAAATCTAGTAAATAGTAATTAGGAGATCTGACTTGTTATCTAATGACAGTAGAAATCATTTTTTACTGTTACATAATTGTGGTTGAGGTTCCTATGATAGCTTTGGTTTGCCTACTTCAAACGTCCTGACACTCTGCATTTCTTGCTCTCATGTGATATTTAAGAAAGTAACCTCCAGATAGATCTTCCCCACCAACCTTCACACCCCCCCCTTCCCCCCTTTTTTCTCTTTGCAGTTGCATTTTGGCTCTTTGTCTTATACATTGTGCCTTAAATGTAATTTTCTATGTCAAACCACTAGCTTTCTTCTTTATTTCAACCCTTGGCAAACTTGTAGGAACCATTAAGGGTTGCCACCTGGTTGCATAAGCTAGGGTGAGAACCTTGGATGGTGGCTCTTAGGTCATGCAAGTTTGGATAGGTTTCCTGTAAGCTGACTAGCCTTCTTGATTTTGCAGCTGGGCCCTTTGATTTACCTGACATGGATATGGTCTAACACATGATTTTGCATGAAGAAATTTTAGACACTTGAACGATGTTACAATTGTCAGAATTGGGAGCAGATGCAGGTGTGGATGCAGGGAAGTGGATACATTAGAAACCCTTTTAAGTAAGGAAGCATGTAGGAAGTGGGGGCAGGTTCGAGATTCTGGGAAGATTCCAGCTAATTTGACTTGTAGACATGCACCTGTAGTTTACACTTGTAGTGGGTAACATAGGAAGCTAAATAATTGAGTGAACAGATAGAAGGTGAACTTATAAGAAAAGGTGGAATTAATTTTGGGAAAAGGAAAGTAGGATTTATTGTTGACATAATGGCTACAACCAAATAACTGAGAAATCATGACCTAAGTTTAACGGAATGATCACTTTAGGGGATGTAGTTGTTTCCAAAAATTACTATATTCCATGAAATCTAAAGTGAAATTCACTAAACCAGTTATGTCTTTGTGTATATAATTGGTATACCCATTGTTTGGGCTAGTGAAGATAGTTTAGGGTTGTTTGGTAGGTTGATTAACTGGAAACTGAAACCATTAATCCCGTATAATTGGGTCTTGAGATTATAAATGTTCCAGTGAAAATACAGACCTGTTTTTATGTGATCCAGGAAAACCATAAAAAATATGGATTTCAGGTGATATGTGAGGACCTCATCTTTCTGAAAATTGTGTTCCCTAAACAAAGCATGGAATCCATTGACTAGGTGACAACTGTGCTCTCGGGTCAAGTGATGATGCTCACAACAACCCACCTCTAGAACCACCATCTCCTCCTAAGCATAACGAGCAAAGAACAGCAAATTAATCTATTTGCATGTACTTGAATTAGACAACTTTGGTATGCCATTTCATTCCTTCTCTACTTTCCCACTTTTGCTTTTCGTATCTTTCAATACTAATGTCTGGTTGCAACCCAGCAAAAAGATTGAAGTCTTGTGCAATATGTAGGCTCAATCCCTGATAAGAATTCATGGTAACCATACTTTTTCTGAGATTTTTAGCTACAAATATCAAAAACCAAGAACACTAATTTTAAGATTTTTAGATCTGTTAGAATGAAACCATATACAAGGTTTGTTGCAGGGAAGTCCTATGACCATTTTAACTAGATTCATTATGTGTATTATCATTCTCCATGGAGAATCCTTTTTACATTATTCTGTTTTTTTTTTTGGATTTTTTCCATTGTCGACAAATGCATACATGGTATTAAATCTTTTCACCAGTTATAATGGCTTGATGCATGGTTTTTCTTTTGAATTGTGCATGTTACTACCTTTTCCTTCGTTATTAGTGATTAATCTGTTCCCCATAACCTATCAATCACCCCAACTCGTGGAACAGTGCATGTGAATGATCCTTTTCAGGTGATCCCCTGTGGGAGTCTTTAGCACTCTATGGATACAGCTAAACCAGCGTGTAGAACAGATACTGTTCAAGTAAGTTCCTTTTTAGTATCTTATTGTTGTTCTGTGTCTTAGTTTATTGCTCTCAACCAAATTAAAATTTTGATATGGAGATGCATAAGTCATCCTATTTTCTTTGATCAATATTATCTTCTCTCTCTCTTTCTCTGGTTTAGAAATGTTTGTGGAACTATTTAGACTTCAAAGAACCAATGTAACTCTTCATGCTATTGTTAGGTGACTTTTTTGTAACTTTTGCATATTACTTGGAAAATTTGTGTGCTTTATTCATTTATTTATGATATCAATCTTGTTACATTATTTTGTCTCCATATTTCTTCTGCAGTTCCTAAAGAATCTGAATTCCTGTGCATTCCTATATGAACCTTAGGAAAAAAAAAAAAAAGAAAAAAATGATCTTGCTCTCTCTCTCTCTCTCAATCAATTCATCCATCACATCACGAAAAACATCATTTGTTTTATTCTTACTGAGCATTTTACATGCTATGTCGGTTGTTCTGGGTGTATCTCAAGCCATTTATGTTATACAAACATCCATGATGCTCTTCCTGTTGTAAATTTCAATTCTGAGATCTTCTTAGTCTGAGGTTTCCAGAGCATATATATTTGACATGCATAATTTGAATGATGCTGTGATCCACATCCACTGGAATAAGTTAAATTCTGTTTGTTTCTAATTTTCTTCCAATCTTTGGTTCTTTCCTGTCTTTAAGTTGGTTGCTCATGATTCATTTGATGTGACTATATTCTACATGCGTGTTAATTGTACGTTCACTGGCTTCCTGACCTAAAATTTTGTCTTTGGAAAATTCATGCATGAAAAGTAATCATATATGTAGAATCGTGGGCCGCCTTTGATGTGCATTATTGAATAAGCAGCTAAAGAAATGGTATCAGATTATGGAAGATAGAATTTTTAGGCTGGATATGTTACAAGCTGGCATTTGTTGATCAAATTTTGTTATCCAGTATTTGTTCCAGATCAAGTTTGTACTAACTACTATATCTTCAAAATGAATCTTTTTTGGATTTTCTTTTTCTTTTTTCCCTAAAATTACATGAAAGATTGTATAGAAGTATCTTAGGACAGGTGCATGCATGTCAGGCTATTCAGCTCATTTGCTACAAGCGGACCAATGATCACCCTCAATTTGATTTTAAAGTAAACAATAAAGACATCAAACTATTTTTTTGGAACAATGTCAGTTTTAACTAACTGCTAATGTTTTTCTTTTTTTTTTTTTAGAGGGAATATGATGTCGAAAGCCCACCCTGAAAAAAAACAAAGTGATAATGTCGACTGCTTGCAGGTGAGAGTGAAAATTTGAAAGCTATCCCTGTCATTTTTCTTTGAGGTTTTCTGGATGCGTTATTTATGTATTTACTTTCGTGGATCTGAACGGATTATATTAGTTGATCAGGTTTACCCGTTTCAGGATCTTGACGGAATTCTTCTCTCGAAGAAAAGGAGAGAATGACCCAATCTACTTGTTCACTGGTACATGGGATTGCTGAGTAAGGGCTGTCGTTCCGGATGTTAATTGTACATAATTGTCCAGCGTGTCTCAGTTTACAATGGCCTGAAGCTGGCCAGGCAGATCATAAGCAAGGTAAGATTGCGTTGATGCACCGACGGTGGAAACGCAGGCCGGGAATATTCCGCGTGGGATCAAGTTGAGACAGGGCTGGCAGGGTAGGAAGCATTTGCCTTGTCACCAGGTGCATCGTACAAGGACGTTGACCTCGCGGCCACGCGACTGAGTTGCAGTAGCACGGCATGTATTCACGAGTGTCCACCACCTGGTAGACCGTGAAGCAATATGCATAATAATGAGCGAAAGCAAAATTCTTTGTGCACTTAATTGTTTGAATGTGGTTGATGGTTATCATTCATGGATTATGTTCGTCTTAAAATTGAGCATGAATGTCCTGTAATTTTACTTGGATTTTGTATTTTGGAAAGTTGATTCTTCTTCTATCAATGGTATGGCTGGAATGTGGCATCAGAGGTCTTGATTCTTTTTTGCGTCTGGGGACAACATCCTTTTTTTAATGTAATACGGTGCAGCATCCTCTCGGTCATTGCCATGACCGGAATCACAAAATTTCTTGTGCTCATGCTTTGTTCTAATCATATTCTTTTTCATTCTGTTAAACCTGTCACCATCTTGCCTTTTTCTTTAATAGCCTAAACAGTAATTTGATTTGGATGCCCATTTATCGGAAACGAAGAAATAAAAAGAAAGAAGTAATTGAGACTTGATTCTGCTTAGCATTGATCTTGCTCCATGAATTCCTGTGCATTACTTGTAACCGTGTTTGGAAAAGTATAAATATCTTGTAATCCTAAGGAAATCTGGGTTAAGCCAAAATTGCAAATTTATGAGTTTATATTTTTTGGGAAGTATCAAACATGTTAATCTTTTTTTTATTTATTGAATGGTATTATCAGGTATGTGCAATGCAGAAACAGGATATATTTTTCTACCTTCACATAAAACAAAACCAAAATTTTTTGACATATATTGAAATATATTATATACATGATATTGCAGAATTGGACTGGTCTGTCTAACCAAAGAATACTGTTAAGAATGTTTTGTTAAACCTATTTCTCAAGGTAGGTCGTCCTCCTAGGGTAGAGATTGTTTCCTTGGATTTTTATTATATATTAATCTTTGAATTTGTAATAGGTATTGTTGCAATTTTTTAGACTTTCTGTGATCTGGGAATGATTGTATGATCATATTATATTACATGATCATCACGCTGTTTTAAATAGATAAAGGAATTAAGAATGCAGGGGTGGACTTCATATACCTAAAAAATTATCAGAGGGATTCAAATCTCGGGTAACTTATCTTGTGATATCCATTGATGGGTATGAAATGGTATCAAAAGCTTTTATTCATAAAGGGAAAAGGTACAACAGTGCTTGGATTTACCTGACAGATGGCATTTGTAATGATGGATACAAAGATAGCAATAGTATTAAACTTAAACAAACGAAATAGTCATAGAGCGCATGATTAAAGTTTTAATAAAACTGCAAATTTTAGAAAAAATCTAATACAATCTTAAGATAAAATCTATTATATAAAATAGTATACCTTCAAGATCACAATCAAACAAAACTATGCTACGGAGAGGTAAAGGTGCTCGCATGAAATACTTTGGACACACATGGTGAAAGGAAAAGTGATTGGAGCACTTCTCCATAGGATTATAGTTTTCATGTGGGATATTCTTCTGGTAAGCAGTGGCCAAAAGAACGTGGATGATAATATCTCGATGGGCATGGGTGAAGCTTTACCATCCAATATTTTAAAAAGTTCAAATATGAGTTGCTTCCAAAGTTTTCTTCAATCTTATATTTGAGGGTTCAGTTGGATGGGAAAAATATTGAGCACAAACTTCTGGGAGGAGAACCAAAGAATACATCTTGCTTGGATCAGATTGCCTTTGCTTTTCTACTATAGTGTTAGTTTTGCATTAGGAGTCTGTAATGTGAGAAGCTGTGATATAAGTTGGTTTTACAACACCAAACTGGATGCTGGTAACATTGAAATTATTTCAAGACTGCCAATGTTAGGTTTAATAGGGATTAAATGAGGTCATCATATTCAGGGTCGCTGTTAAGAAATATTAAAATCATGATGCTTAATGACATGATGGAAGATTCAATAAGTTTTTCAGGAAAAAATGAAAAATAATGTGGAGAATGAATTGAAATCTATTCATGAAAATCTTTCTATAATTGAGAGAAGAAATAGGATTGAAGCTTAAATTTGTTGAATACACAGTTCTGATCTTAGATATGATCGAAAATTCAGGTATTTAGATAAGGTTGAATGATTTGTCAGGGTCGCAAATGTCCATTTATGCAATTGTGAATTAGGTAATGCCCCAGATATCACATCCCTCTCCCTAGAGGATGTCCTAGATTCAAGTTTTGGGTGATGCAGCTCCATGCTGATTTTCCATCCAATTTCCGCACATTCAGACAGGCTCAAATACAGAATTGCAAACAGAATTACAGACTCTATTATCAGGATTACAGGCTCTGCAATTCAGAGTAAGAATCAACCGTTACAGGTCCTCAGACTTTTGCCGCATTGATTCCTATAATCCTTGCCTATCTGGCCTCAAATATCAGAATCCAGTGTGTTATTTTCTGCACTTGGTTCGTGCTCATGTAGGGCCGATTTAGGGGTGTTTCGTCCAAGCCTTTCCTCTTTGCGAATAAGAGATCGACAGCTGATTTATAGCAACTCTGTCATACAATTTCTAAGAGTCTAAATAAATGTGTTGCCCCTAGTAGCTTGAACAGTCCAAGACAAGAAAAGTTTCATAATTTGCTTGCAAACGTAGTTTTGTTTCATTCCTTCCATAGGATCCATTGGCCTGTAATCAAAAGAATATTTGTTCTGTTCTGAAGAGAAGGCGTGGGTTCCTCGGATCTCCGGGTGTTCCAAAAAATAGATTGAATGCATGGGCATCCATTCTTGATATTCTTCTCATCCATCATATATCTTTATTGGTTTTTACAGTGATTCGATAACTCAGAGGATGAGTATTTGGATTGTTGTATATGCACAATAATGTAAATTTCTTGTATAAGGTTACAGTTTCAACCATGGCTTCAAAAATGACAGAAAAAATAACAGGTTGTCATGTTCAAAGTTGCTGTTGCCCTTGGGGGCTGATTTTCTGATATAAACCACTTCTATGAATTTTGCTGAGATGACATTTTTTTTTCATTCACATTAACAGGATTGAAAGCTTTTTAAGATGGTTTGATCTGATTAATAGGTGTTGCAGGCAGCATTTGGGAACAGCTATATATTGGTGCTGGTTTTCAGAGTAATAACATTGGGGAAATTCTAGATCATTTAAACTATGTGAAAACTTTGTATCCAAGTATTAAATGCATCATGCATCAAACATCTCAGCTCCATAGTAGAACCCTGATTGCATGCATCTGTGCTTTCCCTCAAGCAAATAACTATTGATATGATACACAATGGTGGTCTCTAAATGATAAAGGTTATGATCTTGCATCAAATAAGAACCACCAATAAAAATTGCACTTTAAAATAAAATATATACCTAATAGTAAATAGGGGAAAAAATTGCACTTCGTGTTTTCGTGTATTACATGATTATTACAGATTACACACAGAGATGATATAGATCCTTCATTGACCATAAAATGGTAACTAAGCACCAACTACCAAGTGCTAGAAAGACCACCATCTGTTCTCTGGTGTAGACTCAGGAATCTTCTTCTCAATAACTAAAAACAACAAAACCTCCATCTCTTGGAGGCATTACTTCAAACATTAAACACCTCAACAGAAACAAAGCTCGTCCACACTATACAAACAGAAATCGAAAGACAATCCATGACTTTCTAAACGATGATTAATAATATTATTAATATATAAGATTCTTCATCTGTCCAAATGAAGATATTGACGAAAAGAGATTTAGGATTCAAACTGTCATGAGTGATATGCGCACCAAGGGGCATTACATGTACAACACAATAAAAAAAAAATTGAAAGAAAAGCATTTATGAGTAAAACAAAAGGCTTGCAGACTTCAATAAAATCAACGGAGAAGGATCGCAAGCCTTACCCCATGGAGATATTTCGAGAGAGGGCAGTGCAGAGAAGGACCGGGGTGGTCGGAAGGTGACAAAAAACAAACAGGGACGACCCTATTCGAGAGGAATCCGGTGGTTTGCCGCCTTCAAATATTGGAAGAAAGAATAAACAAGAAAAGAAAAATAGGCCAGAACCTCTTACCTAAGCCCGACGAGTCTTTAAGTCGCGATTCCGACGAGCTCTTTCTGGCAGCAACCCATGGAAGAACCCCAGAAGAATCATCTAATTCACCGTGGTTTCTCAATGAACCCTAGGTGGAGATTTAAGGAGGGGAAGGGCTTCTTATAGATGGGATCTAGGACTTCGGCGAGCTTTAGAATCCCAATCCTGCTCGGATTCAAAGAGGAAGACGGATTCCATTGGAGTCCTCTTCCGCATGGTTCAAAAATATTATTTTTCTTTTGCCATGTCCGCTGCTGGTGCCGGAAAAGTTCGTGGAATCGGGTGAACAGGCGGTGGAGTAGCTGGGATCAAGGGAGGAGGGGCCATTATTTCGGGAAAGATAGGAGCTTTGATCCAGGAGGCGGGGCAGAAGGAAGAGACGCCACAACCGTCTTAAGAGGAGAAGAATGAGGCGACTCAGGAGGGGTTTGAAAAAAAAGAAGAGGCACAGCGCGGAAAAAAAAAATATTATGAACTTGACACGCGGTGTCTTAGAAAACTATCCTTGCGTATCAATACAGAACTAACTTAAAATTTCATACTATACACGATGTATATTTATTTTTTTAAATAATATTTTTATAAATTAAAAATTTAATATAATATAAAAAAATATAGTAGATGATATTAAATAGTTTAGAGGTTATAATCCCATATGGCGTATGGAATGTAATTTTAATAAAATAATATAATTATTTTAAATTTATTATATTTTATTATTTTTATTTTGAATTATTTTTAATTTTTTTTTCTTTCTTTATCAATCCTTTTAAATTTTTTTTAAAAGAAGATGCATTTTAAATTTTTTTTTATTTTTTTTATTTGGGATGAAAATGAATTAAATGAAAATCTGATCAATTATTGTATTTGAATCTATCTGGATATGAAAAAATTTGAATCTGTATCTAGTATCTATATCCATATTTATTATAATTATTTATTTATTATCACTAAATATCCTCTTCGAGCCCGACGTCCATCACCGATATGGTCATGTGCACGCCCGCCAACTCTGAATCGTCTGCAGCTCATCTGATTTTACCACAGGCCACCATCCGAATATTATCGCCGAAGATGGCGAAGCCAAGAAGAACGCTTAAGTGTGCGGCCTGCACGAACGGAGATTTCTCAATGGAGAAGCCTCTAGGCGCTGCGCATCGCCAAGGAGGTTGCTCTCCCCAAGAACAAGCTCCAATCCAAGGGCAAGCTTCGGTTCAATGGCACTTGGATCACCTCTGCCTCCCCTACCCTCCTCTGTGTCCTCAAATCCCACGCCGCCGTTGTCCGACGATGGAGAGAGGGAGGCCGCCCCAGCTTCCGTTCCCCTCCTCCCTAGCTGAGGTTGCCATTGGGCTCATATTTATCTCGACAATCACAACAGGGATGGAAGGGTCTCATCTACCGTTGCAATGGTCCTTTCAATTTCTCCCACCATAACGTGGGCCCTGCCACCTTGTCCTCGCTGCCATCCATCTCCACAATCGCAATAGGGTCTCCTCTCCCGTAGTAGCGATCTTCTCAATTTCTCCCATCGTAAATGCATGCACAGTTTAACACCGCAAAAATTCTTATCCACATGTCAAATGGAGAGGTCCTAACACGGAAGCTCCATTTTATATTATATATTAGATTAGATAATAATAATAATAAGCCAGAAAGGGAAATGACGACCGTAATCTTATCAGGAGTTCCTGCAACTGATTTTCTCAACTTTGGTCAGCTTTCAGAAGTGCCAGTGTCTCCCTTTACTGTGAAAAGCCTTGGTGTCTCGTCGCTAAATTGCCCCTCCTTGTGACATACTTTAACGTCTCTATTGATGGTAATCTTCATAATTCTTATCCAAAACCAAGTCATGGCTTTGAATATCGATCATTGTAATGTTTGATCTGCCGCATGTCATGAGGGCATTTATCCACGTGTCAAATGGAGAGGTATTAACACAGAAGCTCCATTTTATATTATATATATTAGATATCATTCTAATATTTATATATTATTTTATTATTATTATATAAATGCTTGTAGTTTCGTTTTTTCGTTTAAAAATTTTGAATGATGAAAAAATCTCTACTTTTTGAAAAAAATTATATGTTATGTTCATATTTTGACATCCTACGTGCAGGAAGTCATAATTTTGACGTAAAATATTATAATATGTCATAGAATATTATAATTTTTTTCAAAAAGTAGGAGCATTTTCATCATTCAAAATTTTCAAATAAAAAAAATAAAACGACAGGCATTAAATACGCATTGGAAAGTGGTTGGACAAAAATGCACCTTCTATATTATGACATCTTGGACCATATTATGATATTATGTATACAGAAAGTTATAATTTGATACAGGATGTCATAATATGTCACAGGATATCATAATATATCATAATATCCTGCACATAGAAAATTATAATATACTATAGAATGTCATAATTTTTTTCAAAGAGTAGGAGTATTTTTGTCATACAAAATTTTTAAACAAGAAAAAATGAAACTGTAGGCATTAAATGCACATTGAAAGATGATGGCTATGTAGACCAATTATATAATGTTATACATTCTACATCGGATTTTCTATACCATCTGTGGTGCACAAAGAATTTCTCATGAGCAAAAAGGTAGAAAAGGGTGCAATATATGCTCATTTATACGTATCACTTTGTTGTTGGATTGGTCCACCGACTCAATGGTGGATTTGATCCAACTAAAAGTTCCAATGGATCCACGTTATTGCTTTTGCTTTCGGTGGAAGAAGCAAAGGCTGTTTTGCCCTGATGTCATGGCAGACATGTCCCGAGATGGGGCCACATATTGAGCAGCGACTCATTCAAAAGTATTCTATTCTGAGCTTGGCTTTCGCCGCATGGCCCTACGTTCCCCATCCTACTTCTCGGATGAACCTCGGATGGACAGCCTCGTGTCCATTGAAAAATTATTAGGTAGACTTTGTCTACCACATCATGTCATGAGTAGGTTAGTCCAATAAAAATTGGAGACATCAGTCACTAAAAAGCTTCTAATCTTTTCTCTTTCTTCACCATAATTCTAATCTCCCCAGCAACCCTAACAAGACCATGAATAAGAGAGTTTGCGGTGCTTTGTGATTTATACAAGATGCATGTTGTCCGATGATCAAAAAAAAAACTATCATTTTTTCATGCAAAAGATATAACTTGAACCCCTTCCAATGTTGCCACTAGCCACCCGAGCCATGCTCTACCTAAGACCTCTTGAAAGCACCATCACCGCCGCCTGGCCACTCAAAGCTTGGAGGAGGTGGCAAGCCTAGTTTAGTTAGAATGCCAAACTTGCTTGAGACTGCTTGGCCATTGGCGAGGTCCTTGCTACCATACACACCATGGTCTCTCTCACACTGATTGGTGGCCATCTTCGAGCATTAGCAGACCTACTAGTGAGGGAGGGGGTTTGTTTGCACCCCTTTTATCCCGAAAAAAAATAGATATATATATTTTTTCATAGTTTGGAAAAAAAATATGGTTATGTAAAAAATGCTGCATCTTATTGATAGGACGTGCGCCACTAATTTTTTTTTATTATTATTTTTTAGTTATGTAAAAAATGCTACACCTCTTAGATTGAAATTTCTAACTCTAAAATTAACTCTCTGCCTGCAAACCTGCCTTTGTCTCTGTCTCTCTCTTGTCGATCTCTCTCTCAATTCTCTTGTAAAATTCTGGATCCACCACTATCTTTGAGTGTCTCCCAAAAATTATCAAAATCTCTAAGAAAATGGAGAATGTTTCTAATTAGATAGAAAGTTTCTAGCAATTGTGTTTGCTCTTGTGTATATTTTGGATGTGATAAAACAAATATCCTTTAACAACAAACAGTTTTATATATCAAAAAAAAAAAATCTTATCTATTTAAGAGAAATAACAACCCTTATTTGGACCATCAATCCTACATTTAATAATCTAGATGGGATCACTAAGATGATTTTAGATCATGGGTGATCCTTATCTTAGGTAACCTAATCTTCGAGTACTTAAGATTTTCATATTTAGTGTGCTATATTCTACATCATCAGATATTCATGAATAACCTATTTGGTATGCTATAGGAATCTAAGATCACTAATTATATAGTATCAAAATTATTTTTGATATATTTTATAAAAATATATTTATTAATTTTATAAATTATTAATCCCATAAAAATATATTAATTATTATTATAAAATTATATTTCTATTTATACTTATAATATATTATTATTTTAATACTGTCATTTATTTTTTAATCAAAAAAATAAGGGAAATAGAAGTAATAAAGTGAATAATTTCATGATATAAATACAAAGTACATTAGTATATTTCTATTATAATTTTTTAAAAAAATCAAATAATAATATGATATGATTAATATATCTCATAAATACTTTATATATGATTATCAAAATAATATAATATATTTATGATATTTTAATATACTAATTTTTTTTACTGGATTGAAAGATATTTTTATTCCAAGTAATCTTTAATATCTATTCTTAAGAACATGTTTCCTATTATAGAGTTGGACAGTAATTTGAAAAGTAGAAGTAATTTAGAATTACTATCATACAGAATAATATGGTGCAAACAAACATATTGATTTTGTTACTTCCATTTACGTTATTCTTAATTTTAGAATCATCACCTCATACTAAACATCCTCTGTTAGAAGATTATATTAGAATGAATAATAGATGTTATGCTAGCAATATTAGCTATTAGAAGTAAAATAGTTAATATATTATTATTTGAGATGTCATTGTATTTAAATGAAATATGTTTATAAGATCGCATGGAGTTTTACCTTTTCAAAATTTATATTAATTAATCAAACAAATTAATCTAAAAAATCAAATAAATGATGAGGGGCCTTTATCTTGTTGAATGATGAAGGTTGGCCACGAGCGACAGGAAAAGAAAAATAGATAATAATTTTTGCATGGCTCTATTTCATAAAAAAAAAACGAAAAAAGAGATCAAGTGCACTGCATGCATCAAAAATTGGTGATAATAATGGTTAAGGGACAGCCAACGATAGTATCCTATGTGGATGTCAGACGAGGGCATAGCAGGAAAAAAAAAATCGGCGCCGTGGCATCTTGCAGTGAGAGACGGACGGCCAATTGGTCGATTCCGAGCCGTTGGATCGTCCGAATTCCTTTTGAATTAATCGGCGAATCGAGACTCCGGAGAGGAGGGTGGGCGAAGAGCAGTCCCGAACGGCGGAGTGGGAAGAGAGCGCGAATACGTCGAAGAGATTGGGGGCTGGATCGAGCCGGGCCTATAGGTAGAATTTCAGAGGACGTTTGATTAAAAAAAATAGAGGTATAAAATTAAAATTAAAATAAATAAATTTTATTTTAATTATTTGATTGAGAGAAATTTTATTTTGATTTTGATTTCAAATTGAAATAGAAATAACTCAATTTATATAGAATTTAATTTTTATTTTTTTATAAATTTAATTTTTCATTTCGATTTCAAATTCGATCATAAATTAAATATTTTAAAAAATTAAATTATTTTTATTTTAAATTATTTTTATTTTATTTTAATTTTAATTTTAATTTTAATTTTAATTTTAATTACGAACCAAACACCCTTCCAACGTTTTCTTTCTGAACCACAGAACTCCGACGGGCCCAGCTCCATCTTAAAAAAAGATCGGACCTAGATCAGATCAAGCTCGACCCGGTCCATTTTCTTTCTCAAAAACCCTAAATCCCAGCCTCTTTCTCTTTCTTCCTATTCTTCTCCGAGCTCAAACCCCTCATCTCCACACGCCTGCGACCATGGCGAAGTCGCGGGCGGAAGCGGTATTTTCTTCTCACGTTTTTATTTTATTAATCTCCCTGTTCTTGCATTTCTTGTTCTTAAAAATTCCTCAACCTTCTTTTTTTGTTGATCCTGTTGATTGGGGAACAGGATCACGTCGAGCAAGAAGAGCCAGAGGAGCCGTCGGAAAACGGTTTTGTAAGGGAATTCGATCATCAAGAAGAAGAATCTGAGCGCAGTGATGCGGTAGGTTCATCGGAAGACGAGGTTCGTGTCCATCCCCGCTTCTTGATATGTAATTCTTCAAAAAAGATCGTTTTTTGATTACTTTTGTTCTATATTGGCTGTAGGGTTCCTCTGGAGAAGGTGAGAAAGATGGGGAAGACGATGAGGAAATTCATCAGTCGGCGGAGGAGAGTGATTCATCTGAAGACGAGGTATTTTTTGTCTTTGGGTTGAGTAGTGGATACAATTTAGCCGCTGATATTATAAATACTTCTTTTGATCCATTGTTTAAACGTTTTGATTTTTTTGCCGTGTTAAATGAAATGTAGGTGGCTCCCAGGAATACAATTGGGGAAGTTCCATTGGAGTGGTATAAGGATGAGGAGCACATTGGATTTGACATCACGGGGAAGAAGATCAGTAAGCAAGCTCGGAAGGACAAAATCGACTCTTTTCTAGCCGGGGTGGATGATTCGAAAAATTGGTGAGTAAAGCTCTTGTTGTTATTCTCATTTAAGTCATGTTTTGTTTAAAGAAGTGATGCGGGTTGATAGGTTCTTACTGAAGATTTCTATTAGCATGCTCTTTTCAACTGTATCATGAGTGGGTGTGAATAGGTTTCACCGTGTTAGGGCAAGTGATGTTTGGTTTTGTGGGAGTAGTAGTAGTTGCTGGTTAAAATCCAGCATCTCTGTGAACCTGAACCTTAACGTTTAATAGCTTAATAAGAATTTAGGGATTGTAGGGCTCCTTGGATTGAGGGTAACTTGCTACTTGATGTACTAAGATTTGTGCACTTGCAAGTGGTTTGCATGCAATTTACAAGAGTCTTTAAGGTTCTCTCAGATTAAAGAATGGAAAAGAGGAAACATTCAGGCTTGAAAATAAAAGTTTTATGGCTTTGATTTGACAGAAATAGGACTTTGGTCTAATCTGAGTTTCAAATATTGATGGATTTTAGAGAAAAATTATATGATTAGAAAGTTATTAAATCTGTTATTGCAATCATGAACAATTGAAATAAAAATAGGCAAAAAAAAAAAAAAAAAGAGAGAACAAGAATGAATTGTATGAGCTGAGAGAGAGGATAAGGAGAGAGTAAGAAAAGAAAGATGAGGTGAAGCTGAATCATCTTTCTGAATAAGAAATTGTTAGATGAATGTAATTCCATTCGTTATAATCAGACCAGCCCCTGCAGTTACTAGCATGTTCTGTTTGGATTCATACCTTAAATTAAAGTGAAAAAGGGTTACTCTCACAGAAAAATTAAGAAACTGAACTCCTTAGCTGGTTATCATCTATAAGACCTAAATACATTGTAATGAATGTCATGCTCTAATTTAGCTTTTAAGCACAAAAAGCCCATGATCAATAGTTGTCTTGTGTCACAGGGTCTATCTTGCATGCAAAACACCTTAATTTATATTGTTGTAGTGACATGCACACCATAAATTTACCACCAAATTATTGAGTATCTAATACTTTAGGAGGAACATTCCTTGAAATTAGGTCCAGTATTCCAGCCAATGAATGATACCCAATGCTGATCATGATAACTATATGAAATTTAGCATGCTCCCAACGACATAAACATACATATAATTACTTTCAGCAGTTGTGCATTTAATCATAAACAGGCCCATGAACAGCAGTTATCATCTCACAATGTCTAGAATGCATCTCAGACTCCTTGATGCATATTGCTATAGCAGGACAGATGCCACCAGCTTGACTTTCCACTGCAATAATTTAGGAGGAGAAGTCCACAAAACCAGGTCCCCTGTCCCTGCCAATGAGTGATGATCAATGCTGACGATGATACTTATGTGGAACTTAGTTTATTCTCCCTCATGAGCACTTAAACTTGTAGGTAATCAGTAACAGTGGTTGTGGATGTAAAGATTTTGGTTTTCTTAACATGAGAATGCAATTCAGTTTGGAAACAGTGGAGTTTTTTCATAAATTCCTATTAGTTTTCTGGTAGGCCGATGATACTCAGCTTAACATGTTTGTATATACACAAAAATGGAACTGTCTGTCATGACTTGGAGATGGACCAGCTACAGGTAGCCATCTTAAGGGTCAAGCGTACCTATTCATCAGAAAGTTTAGTGGTAGCCCTCACAAGCCTGCCTATGGCAGGACTTTCTGTACCCGAGATGTCAGTCTTTCACCTTGTTCTGATGTCGTTCGTACATGTTCTTGGAGATCAATGAAACTGAGATTACTGCTTGTTAGATCAGCATTAGATGCTTTGCAGGCAGGTTAAAGTGTAACTTCATTTTCTATCATATGAAGGGGATAGCGTGGATGAATAATGGAGAAGGCACTATGGTCCATTGTCCTTTACCTTGTCTGCCTGATTATTCTTAAATCTTTTGTCAGTATTTTTGTTGGTTATACATTATTTTTGTTTTCACTTCTTTTGGCTTCATTGTTCTTTATCTAATATTCTATGTCAATTTATGTTGGAGCTTCTGGATTTCAATTAGCTTATTTTTTCCTTTTTCATGAATAAATAAGTGAATAGTCACTTGCTTTTATGTTTAGAACTTATTATTTTGGAAACCCAATGCCATTTATGTGGCAGCATGTCCATGTTAACTAGATCATAGGTTCCAAGGGGTAAAAATTTTCAATACAATTTTGTGAATTCTCTAGTTATTTAATAATGGCACACCACCTTTCTTCTCAAATATGTGGACTGATTAAAAATGCTGCGCATTGTTATTAGAGGGCCCATCTCCATATTATGTTGTGGCTTCTTCTTACATACCTATAGCTGATATAAATTTCTGTAAGTACTTGATGTGTTATTTAATTTGTTAATCGTTGGTTGCTAAACTATTTTACAATATCCAATTGAAGGCACATGTGGATTATATTTCGAGATGCATTACAACTCTATTCTGCTGACCAGATTTTCTTTTTCCTGCTTTGTCTTGCATGTTTTGCTTGCCAAATTTAGGAGAAAGATTTATGATGAGTACAATGATGAAGAGGTGGAGTTGACAAAGGAGGAGATTAGAATTATCCGGAGATTGCTGAAGGGAAGGACTCCACATGCAGAAGTTGATCCATATGCGGTTTGTAGTCTGCCCTGGCATATACTGTAACTAAGCTTGTAATCCAGCAAATGGAATCCGCTTTTCAATTTATGTATGAACTGTATTAACACAGAATGCATTTCTGTATCATGTATATTACTCATTCAGCCCTACGTTGATTGGTTTGACTGGGAAGACAAGGGACATCCTCTCTCAAATGCACCAGAGCCAAAGAGACGATTTATTCCTTCCAAATGGGAACAGAAAAAGGTACAAGTCATTGCTTCTAATGTTTTATCTTATAGAAAAAAGAGATTGGTCTGGGTGGAGCTTTAATTATTTTATGTTTTGAAGAATGTGAGCTATCAGCTAGCATTGTCTGCTTTGTAAACATTGATTTAGGGTATTACCTTCGGTAGGTAGTAGCAGAAGCAATTTATCATTACTTTTCTCTTTTTCAAAACAACACGGCTCATGCTGTTTCTTTATTTATTGCTATTGTCATTGGGAATCAGCCTTTGTAGAGGCTATCCAGGCAATTTAATCACCAGCCAACATTATAATGTCATAAAAATCAATAACAATAAGAAATATAACATGTGATTTTGATTTAATGTGCTGTCCTTGAAATAATTATCAGTAGATTAATAATTTTGTCAGTATGGTCTAGAAATATCTTTTTGATAGAACAACACATTTTTTAAAGTCAAGAATCATTTTGACCACCATTGTTATTGATAACCTGTATTTTTTGATAAATTTTATTGATGACCTCGATATCTAAGATCATTATTAATAGCAGTTATGCATTTATATTTCTCGCTCAGTTGCTTCGGAATTTTTTTGTCTATTTCAATGTAATGGTTCAATTAATTAATGTGATCAAGTATCAGCATCTTTTTCTTTTCTATGGATGCGGTAATCATTGTTATAAAGCCAGATTTGAGTAAACCCTTTACAATACATGCATTCAAGCAAGTTCAAAAGAGTTTCTAACAAAGGAGGTAACAACATTAGTGGATATCATGTGAATGGACTTGTAGTTTTGGAAAGAATTCTGCTTTTTTTTTCCTAGCTAAATCTGTTTGTCACCTGAAATCTTTTAATAATGGGTGCTACATACCAGAGTAGTTAATTTTATCCCTTAAAATATATTAGCTAAAAGATTTGAATCATAGAGGAATGCAATTCCAATATAATCTGAATTCAGGGATGAGCAGTCTGTGGATAATATTCCATGGATTGAACTGCTGGGCAATTAAGAGGGTTGAAACCCAAGATGAGTATTGTAAGCTCGAGAATACTGAGTGGATTGTGTTTGATAGGGAAGAATGAAGTTCAGACCGGTCTTAATTTTGGCAACTTAAAATTCTGCCGATGGAGTCTAAAGTGATTCAAACAGAAAATTGGTTGAGATAGTGTACCAATGTGTAGTGAAGTCTTGATGAGGCCTCCTATGAAACAGGTTGAAGATTGTGAGGAAGGTTGCCACAATAATGGAAGAGCAAAGAAAAGTTTTATGGAAATGGCTGTCAAGAAAAATCTTTAAGAGGACCAAGTTACTAGGGTAAGTGGTGAAGAGGCCTTCTATGAAACAGGTTTAAGATTGTGAGGAAGGTTGAAACAATAATGGAAGAGTGGAGAAAAGTTAAATGGAAATGGCTGTCAAGAAAGATCTTTAAAATGACTGAGTATATATCCTTTTACTAGCGTAAATGATGAAGGACAGAGGAAGACTCCATATGACAGATGTAGATAGAAGGGGAAAGGCTTTTTGGTTATCTTGATATCTACTATAGAACAAATTTTTGCTGCTTCAAAGCAGAGTATATGAGAGAAAGGGAGAGATGGAAGAGATGCCAAATAGTAAATTGTGACTTCGTACTGACTATTGAAATTCAAAGTAATCATAACCAAAAAAAATTGTGAGTATTAGACGCGCTATAGTTTGCTCTGCATTACTTTTTATTGCCAAGAGAATCTATATGTTGTTCTTGTCTAGTTTCTTCATTTTCTGCCTTCTCATCTCGTTTCCTGTTAGTTTAAGGATTGAAAAGCAATCTACTTTTTTAATTTTTTTCCTACCAAATTCTTTGGTGACTTGGAACCTATAGGATTTGAATGCCCTGATTTTTCTTTGATGAAAAGACACTGTTGTAACTTTCAATTTCTTCAGCACCAGGAATTCTGTTCTTTAATAATTGGTTTAACCATTAACTGTTGGACATTTTATTAAAAATATTAGTTGCATGAAAACCTTTTGAAAAGATTAAGTTTACCTATTTTTTCTCAACCATGATGGCGAACTCCATTGACCATTTTCATGGTGTTTTTTTGGTTCTGGCTTAGGTTGTTCAATATGTCAGAGCCATTCGCAAGGGCCTGATTAAGTTTGACAAACCAAAGGAAGAGCCTCGCTTTTATTTATTGTGGGGAGATGATTCTAGTGTGGCAGAGAACAAACGGCATGGTTTGAGTTATATTCCTGCACCGAAACCAAAACTGGCAGGTATTGTATTTTTTATTTTTCACTTTTATAAATTGTAAGGTTAACTGGAGGGGGTCGAAGCTTTGTTGCTAAAAGTTTTCTGACTCTGTTTAGATTTTTAATTTTAGTTAATCACTTAATCTTTATATTTTAGTTTTGTAAATATTATCCACTGAAACATGGTTATTGGAATATTTGGTTTATGCTGTGTTTCTATGTACTACAAAATATCTGTAATGGGGTTCTTTGATATTTGAAATTGCTGAGGTACTTTCCACTGTCAGGTCATGAAGAGTCGTACAACCCTTCTATAGAATACATCCCTACTCAAGAGGAGATGAATTCATACCAGCTCATGTATGAGGAAGACCGTCCTAAATATATTCCAAGAAGGTGCTTTTGGGCTTGTTGGTGGTTTCATGTTTATGCAGTATTATTCTATTAGGTCAAAACATTTTGATCCAAGTGATGAATATGTAACAGGTACGAGTCCCTTAGGAGCGTACCTGCTTATGAGAATTCTCTTAAAGAAGGATTTGATAGATGTTTGGACTTGTATTTGTGCCCTAGAACTCGCAAAAAACGTGTAAGTTGTCCAATTTGATATATAAAGAACAAAGTTAACTCCTCTCTCTCTCTCTCTCTCTCTCTCTCTCTGACGTTGAAATCTTTCTGCCAAATGTTGTTTCACTCCCTGCTGTTATTTTCCAAAGCATCTACATTTTATAGATATTTTCTGAACTTTATACACTGAAACTAATTGGCTTTAATTGCACAGATTAACATTGATCCCGAGTCTTTAAAGCCCAAGCTACCTAGTAAGAAAGATTTGAAGCCTTATCCCTTGACATGCTATCTCGAGTATAGAGGCCACAGTGGTCCTGTCAATTCGATTTCAATTGAAGTATCTGGGCAGTGGATAGCATCTGGTTTGTTGTTAATTGCCTTTTTTTTTTTTTTAAATTTTTCATGTTCCATGCTATTATTTTATTAAGATACCTTTTCTTTCCTTTTTTGTACCTTTCTTAATTTGCAATTATGGCATTCATCTGAAGGATCAACTGACGGAACGGTACGTCTTTGGGAGGTTGAAACTGGTCGCTGCCTTAGAGTCTGGGATGTTGGTGAAGCTGTGCAGCACCTTGCATGGAATCCTTTGCCTGAGCTTCCAATCTTGGCAGTTTCTGCGTAAGCCAGATTCCATTTTTAAGTCGTATGTTACATTTTATGCAATGTCTTTATGTTGTTTCTAATTGTAGTGGTACCTTCATTGTAGGGGGCATAAGGTGCATCTGTTGAACACAGGACTAGGAGATGCAGAAGAAAAGATGCGTATTAAAGAGCTCCTCCATGTTGAGGAAGTGTTAACTGATGATGCTGGTCAGTTAATTTCGTACCTACATCATCTTCTGCTTTTTATATATGTTTATTCACAATAGGGTTAAATGCTTCAGGAAATAGTGTAGCTGCTGTGAGTTGGGTTCAACATGAAAAGCATGATGGCATCACGTTGGAGCATCTTAAGGTAACTTGTTATATCTTTTATCCAGTCCTTGCAAACTTGCATTTCAAGTGATCAAAAAAATAAAAACGCCTAGGCACCTGCCTGTATGCCTGCATTTAACATAAATCTTTGAGTTTAAAGGATAAGATCAATTTATGAGTTGCTATGAATGTTGTCAAGTGGGCACTTTTTATGTTTAAATTTTTAGAGTACAGTTATTTTTATTCAAATCTCCTTATTTCTTTATTATTATTATTATTATTATTTTTTGCATGGGACTGCCATGCCCCCTGGGTCCCTGCCTGCATACACACCTAGCGTGCAGGCACTAGGCAGTCCCCTGGTTGCTATTTGCTGCCTATAGTCTCTTTAAGCATCGATTTATCTAATTAACCATCTCATTATATTAGTCCAACTCAACAAATAATTGATGCTGCTGCTTGCATTGTTTTCTTTTGCTTTACAGACCGTGTCAACAGTTGAATGGCATCGTAAAGGAGACTATTTCAGTACAGTTATGCCAAGTGATATCCTTATGATAGATATGCGTTTGTTCATCTCTATTTCTAACCTCTTTTGAATTAATTTCTCACTCTTTGTTTTGTGATGTAAGCATCACATCCATAGTCTGGAATGCTTTGAAGTACTGTGTAATGCTTGCTTTTCACATCTTTGACCTCGTAGCTTTGTTTGCTAACAGGCCCAGACAAAATCCGGAGCATGAACTAGATCTTACGATGTTTGGACTCAGGCCTAGAATTTGGTCCCAACCCAACTTAATTGCGGATCAAGTTGGCTACTTACATCTTTTTTAAAAAAATTGCCTATTGGGTCAAATGAAGCTGGAGACATCCAGTTTGACTTGGACTTTTAAAAAACGGAGAAATTCCAAATGAGAAACTTGGATAAGCTTAAGGTGGTATAGGAAATTTACCTAGATATATTCTTGATCATTATCTACAATGATTTGACTAGAATCAAAGTATCATGTGTTTTGGATGTCTCTTACCTATGCATCAGTGAATATAAATTGGAGAACTTTAATAGTATGCTAAGATGCTTTGATTTTATTGTTATTTTAGAAGAATGCAAGTCAATTAAATTTTGGTCTTAAGATGTATCAGTCAAGACAGTAGTTCAGGTTCTTGAATTATATGTTTTATGATGTAATTAAGCTCCCTTACTATAATGCAACTGTCCATCTTGTGTCCTCTTGATGCATGGTAAGAGGCCTCTGAATACTTGATGTTTGGCTTCTAGGCAATTTAGACATTGCAAGTCATGATAATTACTGTATTAAATTTTGGTTTTAAGATGCATCGGTCAAGACAATTATTTGGTTTCTTGAATTATATGTCTTATGATGTAATGAAGCTCACTAACTATATTGCAACTATCCATCTTGTGCCCACTTGATGCATGGTAAGAGACTTTTAAAGTACTTGTTTTTTGGCTTTTAGGTACTTTAAACATTGCAAGTCACAATAATTAGTGCAAATCATTTTTTTTGTTTTTTGTTTTTTGAAGGCCTATCATTAATTTATTAATAGTAATTGATGCCAAGTATTCCCACCCCACCCCTCTCTCTCTCTCTCTCTCTCTCTCTCTCTCTCTCTCTCTCTCTCTGTGCATGCATGCATATCGTCCACTCCCTCTCTACTGTAGATATTTTCCAGAAGTTCTTTGTTTAATATGTTCTTCATGATTCTGGTTTCATACATAAGAGAAGATTTAGTTAATTGAAATATCATAAAAACAAGATGCATCAAATGGAGAAAGGCTTCAGAACTTTTCTGTTCCTCAAGTTTTATTTAGTGTCTTCATGATTTTCACCACCTTAGCTTAATCATGTAATAAATACTGACAAGTATATTTCAAACTGGGTAGAAATGCTGTGGAATTTCTTGTATACAGATGTAGTTGTGTAAGTTTTCTTTACTGCTGGCTTGTTTATGTGCATACATCGTCTTGACGTCTAGGATGCCTAAATATCTCTATCTCGTAACCATGTTTGTTGCAATATTTCTTTAACATATGAAAGGATAAAGAAATTGATGAAATTATGTTAAGTAAGATTGATTTGTAGATAAATATAGATGAAACCTTATGATGTTATGATATGTTTGATTAGCTATTAAAGTGAAATCAGAACTTCAGAGGAATTTGTTAAGTCTAACTTAATGTATGAATTAAAATCTTGGGTAGCGCGATCTTATATATAAAATGAGCATACCTACAGAAAGCATATCGAGATGGCAGTGTAGTAATGCTAGGAAGTACAGAGTTTGAAGTAAATGCGAGAAGGTTAAATGTAAGTTCAAGTTAGTATCTTCGATTATATCATTTAATGACTGAGAATTAGTAATATAATAGAAACAGGGAGAAAAAGCCTTAGATTCCTTTCACCCCTGTGTGTAATGTTATCAAACTATAAATGTCATAGATACTTTTGAAGGCCCTTGGCACATAATGTACATAGTTTTTTTAGAAACATATGGAACATAACCATCTAGTTGCATAGTGAGGAATTGTGATGTTCACAGGTTAACATGGTTTAGTCATGGTTTGCTGTACTGCCCCATGCCATCCGGAATGGGGCATACCATATCATAATGGTACGCTGTACCATCCCATACTGACACTATGATACCATACTGTATTGTATACGGACACTATAATAGGATTTTACCGGCATATGGGGTCTGATACTGAGATGACAAACTTTGTTTAGTCTTCTCCATAAAATAGCCGTGTCATGTGCACTCGAAGTCTTATATCCATTTTCTTTTGTCTATGAAAAATTTTGTGGAGAAGGTATGAGATTATGCTTTGTGGATATTTCACATGCTTTTTTCTCTTTGTAAGTACTACTCCTTGACCAATTATGCACGTGATTCAAGAGCGGTATTGATACACCAACTATCCAAGAAACATACAGCAAATCCTATCAAGAAGTTGCGTGCGCCCGCAGTTTCAGCAGTTTTCCATCCAACACGTCCCTTTTTCTTTGTCTCAACAAAGAAAAATGTTCGTGTTTATGATCTTTCTAAAAATAAACTAATTAAGAAGCTTGATCCAGGTCTTCGTGAGGTTTCTTCAATTGCTATTCATCCTGGAGGTAAGTAACAATTATTTGTTCAATATGTCTTCCTGATAAAATAAAATTGGTTAGTCCAGTTTCTCGTATGCTTATGACATGAGTAAACCATTAAGTAATTGTGGCTCGCAGGTGATAACGTAATTGTGGGGAGCAAAGAAGGAAAAATGTGCTGGTTTGATATGGACCTATCATCTCAACCATACAAAAGATTGCCGTATGTCACAAACTCTTGGTTGCAAATAAATGTCTAGTTATTTTCTCTCTCCTTGTCCTTTAACTTAAGTCATTCATTTAAAAATGCTGATCTTTGCATTTGCCTTTTCTTATTGACTTTCTGCAAATATCAATGGCATAAAGATTTTAGTTCCTTATTTTTAGAGGTGGATACAGGCGAATGTTTGTGCCTCTCAGTTTATTAGTACAACTTGGTGAGGTGTGTAAGGAATTTGAACTGGGTGGCAAAAGGATAGCACATGCACCTAGGGACAGGGCTTTAATGCTTGAAACAATTCATGTCATGCTCTATTCTGTTAGTTTATTTTAGCTCATTCTGTGAATTTTTCCACAAAAGTGGTGATCCTGGCATCATAGTAACAATATTATATAAATCATATTATAATTGTTTATTTTTTGATTTCAGTAGCCAAAAGAATATCCTGAACTACATAAAAACCATATTGTTTATGACTTGTTCAGCAATTCATGAAATTTATGAATTACTCATATATTACTCATGCCTTAATCATAGGATACTCATGGATTACATCCAAGGTTTCAAATTTCTAGGCACCGGGGTGTGTAGATGGCTGGTCAGTATGATATGTGTCATATCGAGAAAGGATACTGACTGGTATGCTTTGGCATGCCCAGTATGCCTTGGTAGTACTTTAGCATTCATTTTTTTAGACCTTATTTTTAATGCTTTACTGGAAATCAGTGAATTAGTGGATGATAATCGAAATTATAGTGAATTCAAGACAAAATAGTCAACTACCAGTACTGACTTGACATACATACACAAAGAATACACTCGTTATATCATTAACAATAACGGTCATAGTTCTGAAATAGAAATGTAATCCCTCACCTTAGTGCCACATCGAGTTTTTGGCATGCTTGTATACATTTAGAAACCCAACATGTACATAGAGGAACACACACATACACACACACACACACATAACACATACATCTATCTGTTTGTAATACTGGAATATAAATATTTTTTTGGACGCTTAAGTGTTTTTTAGTGTCAGAGATGTTTTAAAGATCAAGATAAATGATTTTGCTTCTTGGGCGGTTTTATCAGTGTTTGGTAAAATAAAATTTATGAGCCTTCAAAATTTGAGAAATATCATGTCATTTAAAAGTTGAGGTTTTGACCAAACTCAAAAAATCGAACTCAAGCTGAAAAATCTACTTTTTATTCTCATGGAATTTGAAATTTGATTACTTTTTCAAACTCAAATAAGGGGTCGTTTATATTTTACATGTAATATCTTAACTAAATGAACATTTATTAAATGGTATTCATGTAAATAAGTTGTTATTTAATGGTCTGTCCGCTAACAATTTTCCTTCTTGTTTTTTTTCCTACTTTCAAAGGATGGAAAACATTCAAAAAGGTCTTAAAAGGCTGATTGGTACAGGTTCAAGTCCAATCTGCCGCAATCCAGTGTGATCTGGGTGGTTTGGGCCTAGTTCAGCTAAACGGGGGTATACCAGCCTTGGTTGGTACTGTACTGGCTAGTGTGGAAATGGTGTTTCGGAATTTAAATCCTTGATTACATGTTAATGGTGTGATAAGTTGTTATTCTGGTGTTATTCTTTGTGGTTGCCCCCCTGCATGCTTGTTTTTGCATGAATTGGTATGCAATTATTTCCTAAGGCTAAGCATTTTCAACTAGCTATGTTATTCCTGATCCAAACATGTGACATGCTTATGTTTAACCCGTTTTTTGCCCAAATATCTGTGTTGTTTTCTTCTGATTGTGTGGTATTATGTCGATTTCTGTTACATCTTATGCATCTTCTGGTTCAAAAATTTACAGGGCTCACCCTAAGGATATAACAAATGTTGCTTTTCATCGTTCATACCCTCTCTTTGCCTCGTGTTCTGATGACTGCACGGCATATGTGTTTCATGGCATGGTCTATTCAGATCTTAACCAGAATCCTCTTATTGTTCCATTGGAAATTCTCCATGGCCATACAAGCTCAAATGGTAGAGGTCAGTGTTATGTTCCAATTTCTTCATTCACTTGCTAGTTGGTATCTGTTTGGTGAATAAATCTCTGGTAAGAATTAGGTGCACCAGATATCTCTTTTTGGAATGGTATGGGAATTAGTACTGTGAAGCTATCTGCACAGAGTTTTCTTCAGTGGATGTCCACGTATCTGGTTTGTCTTTATATTTCAATAGAGATTTATGAGTCAGACAATTTCACTGGTAAAACATAGGTTACATATGATTCTTGGTGGATCAGTGTTTCTGCAACTTAAAGTGTGTTTTGGGCGCCGACTTGGGTCACTTCTTGTTCCTGTTTAATCATCATTTTATCATTTTGGCAGTAATAATAGTCATCTGAGATGCTGTACTTGAAAATCGGAGACCACTAAGTAGTACAAAAGATTACTTGGTGCAATCATTTGCAGTTATTTTCAGATTACTTGGTGCAATCATTTGCAGTTATGTTAATTGTTACCAACTGGTGTAACTGGAAAAGAATCAGATGAACTATGTTAATTTATGAAGCGAGATTTTCTTATGCATGAAAGATAAGCGAACCTAATGTGTTCCTGGAAACCAATAGTAATAGAGGGGTTAATACCTTAACAAACGAGTGTCATGTTGGCTACATATGGCCGATGTTATGAATCCTGCCTCATCTTGGGGTGTCACTTGCAGTGTTGCATGGACACGAGATAATTGGAGTCAGCCAAGTATCAAGTGGTTGACTCAGGAAGAAAGAGTGAAAAAGGAGATATGGGGTTACATAGGATAGGGTATAATTTTAAGTAAATTATTTATTTTATGTTTAAATATTTGTTTGTGCAAATATAAAACATTAAAAATACATTGCTTGTCAAGGTCTTTCACAATATATATATATATATATATATATAAAATATAATATTATATTATATCAAATTTCAAATTAACTCAAATGACAAAAAAAAAAGCATTTTGTAAAGTTATATCAATGCCTATGTTCTTAATCAATATCTAGAACGAGCAAAATTCTCAGTTCTAGCATTAAAACTGAGTCATGTTGGAAGAGTCCAACTCTACACCCATCTCTGAAAGTTGTAACCAAAGAAGTATCCAAATATATGACATGTATTTGAGCTGGATACCATATCCGACATGAATTTTTTGAGCTGGATGCGGTTCTTCTTCTAACAGAGGTTACCTGTCTTCAGCTAGCCTGCCGGTCTGATGGCCCCAACCTGTTTGAGGCAGGTCTTATGCTGAAATTCACGATGTATTTATAGCAAGAAAAAGGAAATTACAACATATCTTGTCATAGGTTAATTACTTAATGTGTACTAATGTGTATATATATTTTAAGCTTAGGTGAATTACTGGTGCTGTGTAGATATTATATATTTTAAGCTTAGGTGAATTCCTGGTGCTCTTTAGATATTAATTACAAGGGCACATCTGGAAATATGAAGCTCCTGCTCTTTTTAGTTGTTTGCCTGTCCGCATATATCTTAATGTCATGTACTGCCTTTATGCTAAATTATCTCTTAGACCAATGAAGAGCTTCACTGGTCATATCATGTAAGTTGGAAATATCACTTTGAACATATCTTTTTTTCATATCTGTCTCTCCTGATGTTATCCTTTGTTCTTTCAGTTATGGTTAGTAACTTAGCATTGAATTTTTCTAGTGTAGAAAATGATGAGGTGGTTTAGTAATGAGTCAGAGACCACATGCACTCTGTCAAGTTTTCATGACATGCAAAATCCCATTCAAAAGTCATTCTTGCTATCTGGCCTGGTTTCTCCATCAATGTGGTCATATACGATTGGAGAATTTAAAGTTTGGTCCTTCATTGGATTGTTAATTGATGACGGCCCTTAACAGCATCCCATCTCCTGCACACAATTATGTCTGCAGTCTGCTCTTGTACACTGCTTGCTTGTTTTCCACACTTAAGCATGCTTAGGGATTAAACTGAAAAGTAGCCATTGAAACTAAGGGCCGGGGTTAAATTTTTCAGTCAACAGGAACTAAAAGTAAAATGGTAGTCAATCCATGAGTCAAATGTTAATTTCCATCATGTAATTCCAAAGAATTTTTCTTTATGCATCATTTTTTTTCGACTAATGACTCAAATAAGCTTGTAAATGTGCAGGTGTACTGGATTGCAAGTTCCATCCGAGACAACCATGGTTGTTCACTGCTGGTGCTGATTCAGTGATCAAGCTTTATTGTCATTAATATCTCATTAACGATGCAAGGCCCTAGAGGAGAAGTGCCGGAGGATATCTTTAAAAGCAAGAAATCGATTAGAAATTAATATTTGTTTGGCAGGGGACGCTGGAAACCCCTTTCAGAAAGAAGAGCGGTACTGAGGTCCATGGAAGCTAATTGGCATGATCTTCATTATCATATGTATCATGTTATTTCATGTTTTCATGTAGGTCTTGGCTGATCATTTGTTTGAAAGTCATTTGTTTTGCATTATTTTGGATGGTAAAAGTCGTCATCCTCATCAACTGTAATGCAAGTTACCAAGCTTCTATTTTCCCCACATTGGGCTCACATATTATTTAAGGATATTTCCCACATCTTTTATGAAAAAAAACCAGCATTGCATTTTTTTTGTCGGTACCGCATTGTTCATGAACTTATACTGGTCACTTTCTGCTTACCAACCTCAGGATCAACGATGGTTAACCTTGGCATTTTAAATCCTATGGTGGATATGATTTCCTATTAATCGTCCGCGGTACTCATCTTGGTTGACGGTTTACTGGATCTACATTTTAAGGTATCGTGCCCAAGATAAGATTAGCAGCAACATTTATGAAGTTGAAGCATTATGTTAACAGGATGAAAACCGTTGTACCTTGGAACATGTTTTCCAGAGACATGCCTATTCTCCTTTATGTTGCAAATCTTTTGCACCCGTTGCATGCAAGATTGGCCAATCATGGCTTGTAAACGGGTGAGGTGAGTTGAATTTGTCGGATTCAGATTATCAAATGTTACTCCTAGCTGTGAACATGGTACGATGCTTCAGGATTTTGAGTTGTAGCGCATGGGACGCCCATAGATGCCATAGGGATTATAAAATGGCTATGTCATGTACATAGATCAAGGTCCTCAAATGAGGATTTATAAGGGCTAGAGGTTCGGAATTAACATATGTATTTCTAATCATTATATTGAGACCCGAGTATAGATCTTGTAGTAAGAGATTCACAACCCTTTGTTTTATCAAAGGTTTTTTGCTCTTGGGATTTGAGGTGCATTTAATTTTTCTGTTTTACATATCTAATTCATCTAATTCATACAGTTGTATGCGTGGATACATGTGCGCACACTCAAAACGTAATCTAGTCAGCAAAATTTATCTACATTTCTAATATTAGCTGAAAGCTCAAGGGCTTTTTTTTTTTTTGTTTTTGATAAGGACGATGCATTCAAATAATTTTTGTGTGAATATAATCAAATAAATTAAAAAATAAAATATTTTTAAGGAGCTTCGAAATTATCCCCAACCCATAAAAATTTTTTCGAATGCTCTGCAATATTTGTCTTTTGGAAGGCATCTTTGATCGTATACACATGACAACCCAATGACAGGATAGATAATCTTTTAAAAGGGGGTAAGTGTGATGGTCAGCCTCCAGATTTTGTTTGTCATAAAATCTCAGTCCAAACAGCATGGAGCACATCTTAGATGCCGTAGGTGTGAAGAGATAACTTCTTCCAGCAGCTATCAATCTGGAGTCAAATATGTGGATCACGAAGTAGGCTCCATTCTATGTCTCGAATGCTGTCATCAAAATTGACCTCAGAAGAGATGGCTCCCAAGCGATAAATGCTCGAGGGCTTGTTAAAAAAATCATTGGAAGCTACTATATCCCACGGCCAGAAAGATGGTAGGAGGTCATAAAGTCCGCCCCTAGAGACACCGTGTATTGTGTACATAATATGCAAGGAAATATGTTGGCTTTCTCGTCAAATCAAATTAGGAGAATCCATGACCAAATACAATTTCTGTTGTCCCATTAAAAAGAATAAAATGATTTTAAAAAAATAAAATGAATTTGTTCTCGCCATTCCTGACTTCAGCCTCCTTTCTTGCCAGTGAAGGTAAGAATGGTTGGAAAAATGCCATTATGTAATGGTGCCGATGTGTTTTTCTGGATTTGAGTTGCCGGTTTCAATGGTACCCTAACCTTCAGCAAGCAGCATTGAAACACCCACAAGAGAAACAGTCACAACCGAACCGAATTACCAGTCCCAACCACACTGTAGCTCTCCGGTTCTTTTACACCGACGTTCCTAAATTCAAGATCACCAAAAGTTGTCACCAAAAGAAGATCACCAAAAGTCCCGGCAGGAACACTCGCCATCTTTGAAATGGTGGAACCTGTTCTTATCTCTCATTATGATATCCCTTCCAAGTGCTCTGGAGACATACTTAGAGAACGTATGACAGTCATTGCAGACCCTCAGGTTCTTCATGATCCTTATTGGAGTCCCAGCACTCTTCATCCTGGTGAGACTAAATGCAATGGCAAGCTTCTCACTGTGAGTCCGGACTGCAGCCTCTTTCTCCTCGGACTCCACATCATGAAGCACAACTCCAGTTACCGGCTCATAACCCATCCCTCGTAGCACCGTAGTTACCTCATCCAACTTCTTGTATATCTCCTTCCACTGACCGTGCGATCCTTCATGGAATAAATAAACCTCTCCATCCAACTCCACAGAGCTATAAGCTGCAACTTTCCTCACATGATTCCCTCTCATGTTCTCCCTAACCTTCTGAACATCATCCCACCTCCCAGAAGCTGCATAGATGTTCGAAAGAAGCACATGATATGAAGGTATCCCAGGAGCCAATCTAAAGACCTCGTCTGCAGCAAGCTGGCCCAGCTCCAAGTCATGATAAATTGTGCAAGCCCCTAGCAAAGCACCCCAAACGCCGGCGTCTTGCTCGATGGGCATACTCTTGATAAAGTTATAGGTCTCCTCCAGATGCCCTGAACGGCCAAGAAGATCGACCATCGACGCATAATGTTCGACTTTTGGATCCAACATGCGGCTGAAATACTCCTTTCCTTCCCCAACCAAACCGGCATGGCTGCATGCGGAGAGAACGGCGAGGTTCGTCACATGGTTCGGCTGCACCCCTTCATCCTGCATCCGAGAGAAGAGAGACAATGCTCTCTGGCTATCACCATTCACCGCATACCCTCCGATCATGGTACTCCAAGAAACAATACTTCTCTGCTGCATCTCGCCAAATAGCTTGCTGGCCTCTTCCATGCTGCCGCATTTCGCGTACATGTCAAGGAGAGCATTGTCCACGAAGACATTGCTCTCGAGCATCTCCTCCTTGATGCGCCTGTGAAGCCTCCTGCCCCGTTCCAAGCACCCCAAATAAGCGCAAGATGAAATGGCACTCACTAGAGTGATGGAATCGGGCTTCATTCCAGCTGACTCCATTCGGTGAAAGAGTCTAAGAGCCTTATCTGCATGACCGTTCTGCGTGAAAGAACTGATCAACGCATTCCATGCAACTAAGTCTTTGCTGCCACTACTCATGCTTTCGAATATATTCTCCGCCGAATCGCAAGCGCCCAGCTTTGCATACATGATCATTAACTCAGTCTGGACAATGGCATCATTGACGAGCCTAAATTTGATGACGAGCGAATGGATCGCCATCCCAAGCCAGACGTCGAGCAGGTCGGCGCAGGCTTTGAGCACGAAAGGGAAGGTGAAGCTATCGGGGCGGACGCCGAGGCGGCGCATGTCGTGGTACAGAGCGATGGCGTCGCCGGGGAGGTTGGTCCTGGCGTAGGCACGGATGAGGGTGTTCCAGAGGAAGACGCGGGGCTTGTGCATATCGTCGAACAGGTGGCGGGCGTACGACATGTCGGGAATGGAGATGAGGGACAGGAGGAGCTGGGTGAGGAGGCTGTTCTTGTGGGAGAGACCGGTGGTGAGGAGGAGCGCATGGATTTGCTTGAGATGGGGCCGGCTCGAGGCGGACCGGAGGAGGACGGCGAAGCCGGCTTTGGTGGTGGGCGGCGGCGGCGGCGAGGTGTGTAGGGAGCGAAGGAGGGCGAGCGTGCAAATATTGATGGGTGAGGTACCTCTAGCTATCATCACTATTTTATTCCTCTGATTGAAATGTTTAGAGGCTTTGAATCAAGCTAAAACAAACACTCGGGAGTTAAAAGCTCGGGTCAAGTTCTTCAATTATCAAGCGCATGCCTGAGTTCCCCAAACCCGGTTCGACTTCTAAGCTCTTTGGCAACATTTTTTATTGCTTATAGAAGCAAATTGGTTAGCTATATCCATCAGAGATAAATCAACCAACTTGGCTCGTTCTGAAAATAAATGCATGGAATATGTTTAAAGGGTGTTTTTACGAAAGATTTACCTCTTTCTGGTTATTTGATATAGTCCTTGTGAAAAATGTCCAAATAAATCCGTGCTTTAGTACCCAAATTAGCATATGTTTTCCAGCATCAGTACATATGGTGTTAGAATTAATGTATATAGTGACAAAGGAGCGCATAAGCACTGATTTGAATACTTAGAATATATAATGGAATATGCTACAACCATTTAAAAATACAAACTTTTCTACAGCACAAAAAGAAAAATTTATATGGTCATGCGAACTACTTTTTGTCTAAAAATAAAGACTAATTAAAAATTCAAAATGAAATAAAATTCCTAATCAAAAAGCCTTAGCCGGCACATAATAAAATCACTTCTCCAGTAGCATCTCAGGAAATAATAATAAAAAAAATTATATTTACCACATCGGTGAGTGCTTGATACCGAGCCCTTTATCAAAATAATTTTAAAAAAAAATTATTTATAAAAATAATATAGTTTATAACTTATTTATCAAATTAATATAAATTTTATAAAACGTCATTCCAAATGGTGTTTTTAGTGTGCACGTCACCACCCCTTTTTCACGTGGACGATGAACAAAAAAAAAAAAAATAAACACGCCATTTCAAATGGTGTTTTTGAAAACGCCATTCAAAAAGCCATTTGAAATGGCGTTTTCAAAAACACCATTTCAAATGACGAGTTTAATTATTTATTTCTCAAAAAAAATAAAAAAATAAGAAAAAAATAAAAATAAAAATTTTAAAATTTTTAAAAAATAAAAATTTTAATTTTGATTCAAATAAAAATTATCATTTCAAATTAGTATCCCCATTTTAAATTATTTTTTAAAAAAATATCTGAAAAAAGAAAAAAATGGTGTAAAAAAATACCATAAAAAAAATAATTGAAAAAAATAAAAATTATAATTCTAAATTTTAAGAAAATAAAAATTTTAATTTTAATTCAAATAAAAATCATCATTTCAAATTACAATCACCTTTTAAAATTATTTTTTTTAAAAAATATTTCAAAAAAAATACCTTAAAAAATACCTACAAAAAAAATGCCATAAAAATTGAAAAAAAAGATAAAAATGGGAAAAAATTAAAATTATAATTTTAAATTATAAAAAAATAAGAATTTTAATTTGAATTTAAAAAAATAAAAAAAATAAAAAATGCCATAAAAATGAAAAAAAGAAAAAATGAGAAAAAAAATAAAAAATTTAAATTTAAATATTTAAAAAAAATAAAAATTTTAACTTTAATTCAAATAAAAATTATCATTTCAAATTACTATCCCCATTTTAAATTAATTTTTTTATTAAAAAATCTCATAAAAATAACTCAAAAAAATAAAAAAAATTAAAAATATCATAAAAAAGAGAAAAAATAAAAAAAATAAAATTTGAAATGAAAAATATCAAAGAAAATTATGTTTTTGAAAATGCCATTTGAAATTATAAAAAATTATATTTCTAAGAATTATATTTCAAAATTAAAAAAAAAATAAAAATTTTAATTTTAATTCAAATAAAAAACATCATTTCAAATTAAATTTTTTAAAAAATATCTCAAAAAAGGAGAAAAAATAGCTAAAGAAATAAAAAAATATCATAAAAATAGAAAAAAATAAAAAATAAAAAAGTTATAATTATAGTTGTGAATTTTGATATGGAGCAGTCGATGCGCCAGATATGACATCTGCAGAATATGCGTAGATCAAAAGGTGGTGGCATCTGTGCAGCATCTAGTGATAACATCTGCAGAATATGCGGTGATGGCATATGTGGAATATATGATGACGGTGTATATCTCATATCTAATGCATCAGCTGCTCCATACCAAGACGCACAGCTATAATTATAATTTTTTATTTTTTATTTTTTTCTATTTTTATAGTATTTTTTATTTTTTTAGCTATTTTTTCTCTTTTTTTGAGATATTTTTTTAAAAAAATTAATTTAAAATGGTGTTTTTTATTTGAATTAAAATTAAAATTTTTATTTTTTTAAAATTTAGAAATATAATTCTTAGAAATATGATTCTTTATAATTTCAAATGGAGTTTTCAAAAAATGCCATTTTTTTTCGCATTTTTCATTTTAAATTTTATTTTTTTTATTTTTCTCTTTTTTATGATATTTTTAAATTTTTTCTTTTTTTTTATTTTTTTAATAAAAAAATTAATTTAAAATGGAGATAGTAATTTAAAATGATAATTTTTATTTAAATTAAAGTTATAATTTTTATTTTTTTAAAATTTAAATTTATAATTTTTATTTTTTTCCTATTTTTTCCCATTTTTCACTTTTTTATGGTATTTTTTATTTTTTTATTTTTTTGAATTCAAATTAATTTTTTTAATAATTTAAAATTATAATTATAATTTGTTCCTATTTTTATCTTTTTTTCTATTTTTATGGTATTTTTTTAGGTATTTTTTCTTTGTTTGGAATATTTTTTAAAAGAATTATGGGGGAAGTAATTTGAAATGATGTTTTTTATTTGAATTAAAATTAAAATTTTTATTTTTTTAAATTTATAATTATAAATTTTATTTTTTTCATTTTTTTTCTCATTTTTTTATGGTATTTTTTATTTTTTTAATTTTTTAAGATATTTTTTTGGATATTTTTTTTTAAAAATAAATTTGAAATAAGAAAAATAATTTGAAATGATATTTTTTATTTGAATTAAAATTAAAATTTTTATTTTTTTTATTTTTTTTAAAAATAAATAATTAAACTCGTCATTTGAAATGGCGTTTTCGAAAATATTATTTTAAATGATATTTTTTAAAACGTCATTCAAAAAATGGTGAGTTTAATTTTTTTTTATTATTAAATATCATTTGAAATGATATTTTATCGAAATTATATTAATTTGATAAATAAATTAAAAATTATATTATTTTTATAAATAATTTTTTTTTAAAATTATTTTGATAAAGGACTCGCTTGATACCTATTGGAAGGCTCGGCGAACGCCAAGTTGCACTGCCAGAATACAAGCCGAAAAGTGTCTCTGGGACACGAGCTCTGTTGGTCCAAAATTAACTCGCAACCGGAAGACTAATTCAGATCTCTTACACGTGCCCTTTTTTTTTGGGACAGATGGAAGCCAAAGCAGCCAGGCGCGTGTCTCCGTTCTCATGTCCTACTTCGGTGCTGAAGAAAAAAGACGAGCCAAGAGAGAGCTAGCCGGCCGAGTGCCCGGCAGTCTCCAATGGCGAGCACCATCGTTGATCCGCATGACAAGATGAGGGGTAGAGACGCTGGGCGAGTGGATCGAGTACCATAGGCAATTACTTTTTCCATGCATCATATAAGCTTGATGATTTTCTCAGGAATTAACTGGGAAATTCCACTGATAGAAGATTGTATGTCCAAGTATTTTTTTTATTGTAATAGTATTACAGCATGTTAAAATTATAAAAATTGTCCGCTGATTCCACTAGAATCATATACTATGGCAAAGAGTAGTTGTCTATTAGATACTACAAGTACTTATTTAACTCTTTTCATCAAGAGCTTTGTTGCTATGTGCCTTTGCTTTCTGCTTCTTCTTTTTTGTCTTATTTTAATTTGATGATCTGGTGGAAAAAAGATGGTTCTCTTAACTCACATGCCAGGTGTGTCCGGGCCAAGGGAGAGGAGGCACCCGAGTGCGAGAAGTTTGCTCGTTACTACCGATCTCTGTCCTTCTGAATGGGTATGAGCAATTGCTGGAGCCGCACCTGCTTCTATATATATTATCTTACCCTCTTTTTCTCTGCCTGGACGCGCCCTTACTTGTTATTGCGCTGGTTTTGGGTGCAGATCGAGAAATGGAACGAGCAGAGGGAGATGGGAATATTTCCGGGTCCCCTTTGAAACACAATAGAGTCGAATAATATGTGGAAGTTCTGCTCCATGTCTGATCTCTAGCTAAGTTTTGTATAATAGTTTTTGGAATAGTTTGGGTCCTGTAATGTCAGTATAATTAGTACGTCGGGCATATCGTTCGCTTGCTTGACTGCAATATCCATCGCTTACGTACGTAGTTCTATAACAGGGCAATTAGTGAACTAGGTTGATTTGAGGACAGAAATTACTGGATGAGTTTAGTGTTTCAGTCAAAGTAGGATCCAGCATATCCTCTGCTTGCTAGCTTTTTCCAAAGGGACGTGAGGAGAGGACGAGAACGGCATGTTTCCCGTTCTGAGCCTAAACCAAATCTAAAGAACTTGGTTGGTTATAAGTCCTAAACTATAAGCCAACCTCTGATCAAGTTGGAAATAAACGATCCAATCGGACTCAACAAAAAAGGGTTCAAAAAGCTGATAGCAAACCACCATGCACAGAATATGCAGAAATAGTGGGGCTCAATCTAGACCTAATTCACTAAGAGAAAAAACTGGTTTAAAGTTTAGGGCCAAAGCAAGTTTAGATCCGGGTGGGTTAGAGTGGTTATGATCTGCATTGCATAGTTGCAGCTATAATTTCATTCTCTAGAATCTTGGCGGATGGACAGATGGTAGACCGAAGAAAAAAAAAAAAAATAAATAAGGGAAGAACAACATGTGTATGAATTTTTCCCGATCACAATGATATAAATGATACAATGCTACTTGAGCACTGTAGCATTGTAATGAGGACACCAACAATGTCAAGCGCGACAGGCAACAGAGAGCTCTCAATTCTCAAAGTCTGAAATTATTACCTTAAATTTTTCACAGATAATTATCTTTAGGATGCTGCTTTCTAGCACCGCTCTCCTCCGTGATAAGAATACCGGTTCCACGTTGTAGCCGCGGATTGGCACGGCACAGATGACAGGCAGATTCCGTATGCCAGCTTTCCAATCACCGCACTCCGATGCTCTAGAGTAGGGACGTGGCGATTTTTTTTCCCTCGTCTTTATAAAATGATCGATGGTACTCTAATCGTTGAGCTAAAGCCTGATGTGTTCCGCCCACCATGGGGAGGCTCAGACAGGCCAGGCCGTTCTTTCCTCAGCCCTATTCCGGACCACGGTCCGACATACTTTGTTAGCCCAGCAGCAACCAAACCGAGGCGCCCTCGAGGTGCTTCGCGCACGACGCTGGCAGTACCTCGCGCCATTCAAAGTGCCGTCGCCCGGCCGGCATCCACTTTTTTTTGGTGAGACGGAGGGGCCAGAGACTATTCATTAATAGCATGAATAAAAAGTTTACAGAAATGACAACCCCATTACAAGATACCGACAAGAGAGATACAGGCCTCCTCCCGAGATATGGACAAAACCATGAGCAGAGGGTGCCAAAACAAAGCTATAATATAAAAGCATCAAGTAAGAAATAGAGGATGGATGGGACCATAGACCGGTTCTTGCGTCCAAGGAGGAACCATCCGTAAAGATCAAAACAGGGCCAAAACAGAGATTAGCTAAGGGCATGGAAACAATCTGAGAGAAGACCGCGCCGATAAAATACTGAGCTCCAGTCGGCCGAAGGTGCAGCATGTCCTCAAAATCCGTCCCGCCGGCATCTACTTCAGTCCTATCAGTTTGAGCGACGACCCCGGCCACTTTCCTAATGATTAAGTTAATAATAACCAGTGAATAATCCCGTGTCCGGCTCGCCGGCATCCACTCACCTTGTCCACATAGCTATAAAATAACGTGACCACAGATGGCAGCAACCACACATTCATGCGAAACCAACCACCCACCCACCGTCAATAATTAACACAGTACCATGGGCTAGATCATGAGGTCGGACGAATCCTCACCGTCTAATCTCCCGGCAAGCCCTCACATCCATCATTGTTGTGTTGCCTATAAATAAATAAGCAATCCTATAACGCCGGAAACTAGAAGAGTTCCGTGCCAGAGCTCCGTAGTCCGGTAGCAGTAGTAGATCAGAGGAACAGATCCAGAGAGAGAATGAGGGAGATCTTGCACATCCAAGGGGGCCAATGCGGGAACCAGATCGGCTCCAAGTTCTGGGAGGTCGTGTGCGAGGAGCACGGCATCGATCCCACCGGCCGGTACACCGGCAACTCGGCATTGCAGCTGGAGCGGGTGAACGTATACTACAACGAGGCCAGCGGCGGGCGCTACGTCCCCCGTGCGGTGCTTATGGACCTGGAGCCCGGCATCATGGACAGCGTCCGCGCTGGCTCCTACGGCCACTTCTTCCGCCCCGACAACTTCGTCTATGGTCAGTCCGGCGCCGGCAACAACTGGGCCAAGGGCCACTACACCGAGGGCGCCGAGCTCATCGATTCCGTCCTGGACGTCGTTCGCAAAGAAGCCGAGAACTGCGATTGCCTCCAAGGTCTCTGCCTCTCCTTCTTCCAGTTCAACTCCTCCGATTTAGTTGTGTGCGCTCTGTTTCTCAATCCTAGATCTCTTTGTATACAGGCTTCCAAGTGTGTCATTCGCTGGGGGGTGGCACTGGATCTGGAATGGGCACCCTTCTTATCTCCAAGATCCGGGAAGAGTACCCGGACCGCATGATGCTCACCTTCTCGGTGTTCCCCTCCCCCAAGGTCTCCGACACCGTGGTGGAGCCCTACAACGCCACCCTCTCTGTCCACCAGCTCGTCGAGAACGCCGACGAGTGCATGGTCCTCGACAATGAGGCCCTGTACGAGATCTGCTTCCGCACCCTCAAGCTCACCACTCCAAGCTGTAAGTCCTGTCAATACTGTTCGACGTCTCTCCCCAGGAGTCCCCTCCTGCTGACTGACAGATTTTTTGTGCTTTCTCTTACGAACACCAGTTGGGGACTTGAACCATTTGATCTCCGCCACCATGAGTGGAGTCACCTGCTGCCTTCGATTCCCCGGCCAGCTCAACTCCGACCTCCGAAAGCTCGCCGTCAATTTGATCCCTTTCCCCCGTCTCCACTTCTTCATGGTGGGGTTTGCCCCCCTGACATCCCGCGGCTCGCAGCAGTACCAGGCGCTGACCGTCCCGGAGCTCACTCAGCAGATGTGGGATGCGAAGAACATGATGTGCGCCGCCGACCCCCGCCACGGCCGCTACCTCACCGCCTCCGCCATGTTCCGGGGGAAGATGAGCACCAAGGAGGTGGACGAGCAGTTGATCCACGTCCAGAACAAGAACTCGTCCTACTTTGTGGAGTGGATCCCCAACAATGTGAAGACGAGCGTGTGCGATATCCCTCCCAAGGGACTGTCAATGGCGTCGACCTTCATCGGGAACTCGACGTCGATCCAGGAGATGTTCCGTCGGGTGAGCGAGCAGTTCACGGCCATGTTTAGGAGGAAGGCCTTCTTGCATTGGTATACAGGGGAAGGAATGGATGAGATGGAATTCACTGAGGCTGAGAACAACATGAATGATTTGGTTTCGGAGTATCAGCAGTATCAGGATGCAACCGCCGAAGAGGAGGTTGACTATGAGGACGAGGAAGAAGAAGTGCTGCATGACAACTGAGGAACAGATACAGAGATTGGTCATATGATTATGGTCCTATAGGTTTTCTTCCTTTGTGGTGGTGAGCTCCTATTTCAGTGTCCTCCTTGTGTGTATATTTTGGCCTGTTGCGTGGTTATGGACTACCGCACTTGCTTTGTTCCTTAGTTTCACTACTATTAGTCATTTACATTATCTAGCATGATGTGGTCCAGTGAATTGTGGTGCTTCCACAGTGAGAATTCTGGGTGCTTTCTTCCATTTGATCAGTAATGAAGCTAGTGTTGCATTCTTCTTCTCGACTCTAATTAGTTGGCTTTCCTTTTTACTTTTTCTTAATTTTCAGATGAATTTTTATGTAGCGACCACGGATATATTTTATTAACACAATGTTGGTGTCGCTTGGGAGATTACTCTATGGATTACCACTGGGTTTTACTTTTAAAAGATATTATTATTGGAACACCTGGTGTGCCAACTTCTCCTGTGGCAGATAAGCCAAGACAACGCGGAAGGCCCCTCTTGAGCATAGCATTATCGACAAGCAAGGTAGAATAAGCAAATCATAAAGTGATGCCGCAGCAACTATTAGCTGGCCATTGCAATCGTCTGCCGGTGGTCCACCCACCGCGAGACAAAGCCCGTGAGAGAGTTTATATATTCAAATAAAAAAATTATTTGCACGACGCCCATGACATAGCAAATTCGACATGGAGTGCATCGCTTTATGTCTATATAGCTATCATTTTTCAATGCGCATATAATATCTACAGTTTAATTTTTTCATTTAAAAATATTGAATAACAAAAATATCTCTATTTTTTGAAAAAATTATGACATCATGTGGTATGTTATGATTTTCTATATACAAGACGCCATAATATGGTCCAGGATATCATATTCAAGATGTCATAATATAAATATGATATTTTTGTTAAATCACTTTTCAACGTGCATCTAATACCTGCAGTTTCGATTTTTCGTTTGAAAATTCTGAATGATGAAAATATCGATGCTTTTTAGAAAAAATTATGACATTCTATGATATATTATGACATCTTGCATCAAAATTATGACTTTTTGCATGTAAGATGTCATAATATAAATATTAAATATTATAATTTTTTTCAAAAAATAAAAATATTTTTGTCATTCAAAATTTTTAAATGAAAAATTGTAAATATTAAATATATGTTGAAAAGTGATGATTATATAGATCAATCACATAAAATAATGCATCCTGCATTGAATTTTCTATATTGCCCTCCATGCATAAAAAATTTCACATTCAAACAACCAACTTGACATCGCGGCAACCAACCTGATGTTTAGAGTTATAGTTCAGGAGGAGTTGCAGTTCAAAACCCAATGATCCAAGGGGATAGCCTACCCTGCACTAGCAACATCTGAACAAGTAATAGTTACAAGTATTTTAAATTTGGGATAGGCTTACTTCGCTAGAACACCTTCAATCCTAAAATCATATACATGAACTAGTGACCAGATGTTGTAGAGTTGTCGAATGGTGACTTTTGTTGATAAGATTGGAATAATAAAATTAGTTAAAGAATTTAGAAATGGTAGTCCCAAAACTTGATAGCAGAGACATTTAACAACAAAGGGTGCCAGCATGCTGCGGCACTGGAATTTGGAAGGCACGCCACTACCCAATAATTTCTCTGAGTCCAAATACTGAGCATTCACCACCAGAGGCATAGGCAATCAAAGTTCTCCATGCAAGAGACTGCAAGAATACTCATCAAGTGAATGTTTATCGTGCACAGACACTAGGGTTTTGGGGTAGACTAGATTGGAGTAGGCATGCTGCATGGTGTTTAATTTGATAACTTATTAGTGATTGGCAACTTGGCATTATAGATCTTATCCATAACCCTTCTCTCTACCTAGGGAGAGGGTTAAAAGAGAGGAGAAAGAAAAAGGTAAACAGAAGGGGGAAATTACTTGTCAAAAATAAAGAAAAACAAGTCGAATTCTCTAGTTTCACCAAATTTAATTATGCCATGCAATCCCTTGAAAGGGAACTTGATCTTTACTCCAGTCCCTGGCATGCATCAATTACACTCATAACCTCCCTCTGTAGTAGTTTAGTGATCACATTGGTTGGGCCTGATACAGTTGGATCATGGATAATTTAAAGTTTTTTTCTTCACTTTCTTTGTTTCAAAGTAACGCATACCACCATATCTTTAATATTTTTCTTCTGGACAATACATCCTATTATATATTTAATATTTTTTATCATCTTCTAATTAATAAATTATTCATGATCCGTTGTGAACAAGATCCAACCAATAATTTTTTGCCCGTTGTGCCGTTTGTAACTTTGGTGAGAACACTAGCTTTCAACGTGAAACGGACCTTGAATTCATGCCCGGGCCAAGGTACAATGAAACTGTCCGATGAGTGCCTAATTAACCCAGTCCATGGCCGCCCTCACGGTACGGTTTGCAGCCCCACAGCAGCCTTTTACCACTTATCCAGTGGTTGTGTGTGTCATGTGGTTCATAAAAGATAAGGGATAGATTTGTGGCTGCGGTGTCGCTTCCGGCGGGAGGATGCAATTGGTTGCATTCCCCTAGGGCTTCTCCTCCTATCCTTGATCAGCCCCGAAGGGCCATGGCTACCTTCTTTACATCCCCCACTTTCCTCACTAAAACACTCACAAAACCCCAGCTCCGGTGCTCGCAGGCACCGCGCAACCCACCTCCTCAGACCCAGCAACCCATCCAATCGCCATCACAGCCTTCTTCCCCACCCCCTCCTCCGCCAGCGGCCAAGCCTCAGCCGAAGCCAAAGCTCGCTGCTGAATCCACCGATTGGATCGCCTCCGCCCTAACCAGAAGGTTCGGCCTCGGCGCCGGCCTCGCTTGGGCTGCCTTCCTCGCTGTCGGGGTCGTTTCCGAGCAGATCAAGACCCGTTTCGAAGCCTCTCAACAGGAAGCAAACACCAAGTCAGCCTACCAAAATTCACCAACTTTTACGCTAGTCAATATCCAGTAGGTTACTTAGACGGTCCATATATATTTTGTGCAGGGATGTCGAGAAAGAGGAAGAGATTGTTCTACCAAATGGCATCAGGTACGAACTTGATGATATCGCTGCTAAAAAGACTAGAGATAAGAACACAAACCCTCAACTTCCTCTGTTGTTTTGTTTACGTGTGGTTCAGATACTACGAGATGAGAGTGGGAGGTGGGACTGCGCCGAGGACGGGAGACTTGGTGGTGATCGATCTCCAAGGGAGGGTGGAAGGAAGCGGAGAGGCGTTTGTGGACACGTTTGAGGAGGGGAAGAGGCCGCTAGCGCTGGTGATGGGGTCGAGGCCTTACACCAAGGGGATGTGCGAGGGGGTGGAGTACGTGCTGAGGACAATGAGGGCTGGGGGGAAGAGGAGGGTGATGGTGCCCCCCAGCTTGGGGTTTGGAGATGAGGGTGCGGACTTGGGGTCGGGGGTCCGGATACCTCCTGCTGCTAGGCTTGAGTTTGTTGTCCAGGTGGACAAGGTTTCCGTCGCACCTTCTTGAGCTGTGAAGCTCCACAGAGTGGTGTTGTTCATTCAATTTTGGCACTGCAATATGTCGAAGTCACAGAAGTTGGATTTCTTCTACGGATGCTATTTTGATTAATTTCTTTCCTTTATTATTATGCACAGAATCTCAAATTCCATCTCCGTCTTTTGCTTTGATCCATCAGATCATCTGGTTGAAAAGCTATCATGAAATTGGCTAGACATGCATCATAGAGAAAGCACCTGTATATATAGTGTCTTTCTTTTATTACTTTTTCTGAGCAAAATGATGGAAGCCATCTCCCATTTCATCTATAAATGAAACAAGATAGGGAAGTATGTCTATTATATGAGCCAAAGTAATAATTTAATCTATACTGAGTAAAAAATATGTTAAAAGGATCTAACTATAAAGAAAGCTAAAAAAGAATAGAGAGTAGTTGAAGAGCTTTATAGCTTAGATCTAAATTAAGATGACATAATCAAATATGATAATTTTGACCCTTCAATAATCAGTACTAATATTTTTCAAATCATATGACAATAATGTAATGGTGAGTATTTTTTTTCTCAAATCTATTGAACAACAATACTCAATGCATCTATGGACAACCTTACTTACACCATATGCCAAACAATCATTGGAACTAGCATCTATCAATCTCATCAATTGTTTAAATCTAACAATATCGCAATTGCATCTTAGCCACACTACCGAAGAAGATTATTAAATCAATTTTTAAGCAAAATAACAATCATTTTACTATTTTAGGTATCAATATAATCACAATAACTATGATGGTAAATTTTTTTTATAAAATATATTTAGAATTGAGGTAATCCATATCGAGAATGAAGTCCCATGAGGCCGAGGAGCTTCCCTTCCCAGCTAGATAAAAAAATTTCCCTCTTACATACAATTTTCTTTGGTAATAATGGATATTTTTTGAAGCATATGTGATATTGTGCACATCCGTGGTGTCTCTCTTTTAGGTTCACTCATAGCTAATATGATAGACTAGACCTCAAGCAAATTATGGATTATTTTAAAATGGACCGGTTCATCATATAGTTTGGTCTAATACAAAAGAGCAGTGCTTTGTGTGCGCCAACACGTACTTGGCATGATGCCAAAATGCGTTTTATATGCCATAAGTGGGAGTTGGTGACCAATTTGGAGCTTTAATACCCATTTTATCCCCTAATGGCCTTACAAAAACCTTGTCCGTTCTAGACACAAATAGCAATTTTCGATATGAAAAGTTAAACGAATGGAAAATTATTTTCCTCTTCAGACCTTCTATATTATCCAAATCATGCATTATGATAAATTAAACCATATCATCATTGTAAATAAACAAAATTTTTGATACAAACTTAGATCAATTTGTCCAAAAAAAAAAAAAAAAAAATCTTCTTATCTATTCTAGATGGATCCAAATTTTCGAAAAGGTTTGAATTACAGGTTATAAAACATCAATTATATAAAATTTCTGAATCTTGTCTATTTTTAATGCATAATGATAATGCTGTCTCTAAAGTCCAACCGACAAGTGTAACAATTTGTCAAATGTCTACGCCAATCGTCATCGACCTCTCTTCAACCGAATACTTTCTTTATCCACCTAACGCCACCGGCGAGGTCCTTTCCCCAACCCTCACCCCCAAAAAAAAAATTTTTTTTTTTAATTTTTTTCTGTTTCTTCGTTTCCTTTTACGAACTGAAATATCCTCTTGGGGACCGCCGCACCCGTGTACAAATTCCAACCACATGGATCCGAAAAGTCGAGCTAAAGTGAACAGTTTTCCCCACGCAACAGTTACCGTTACCCTTCGCGCTCGCCGTCGGGAAGAAGATGGGAACTGTGCTGGACTCCCATTTCTTGGCCCTCACAGCCCTCGTCACTGTACTCTCTCTCTCTCTCTTTGTGTGTGTCTGTGGTATCTTCTTCTATTCCCTATGTTCTTATATTCTTCCTCATGTTTTCATAATTGATAGGTTGGATATCAGCTACTATTCTTCATCATCACCGCGCTTCTTAGGTTTGACAAGGTCACCGACTTTGCTGGTAATATATTCTCCCCCTTCTCCTTTTCTCTACCCATTAGATAATTTTTTGACAGCCGTTTGTCCTTATGTGTTGTATAATTCCTTAGTTTCTTGTGGCATATGTTGTTTTCCTTTTTATTGAATGTAATATTTTGGTTTTATAGCTGTAAGAAGTCTGCTCGTGAAAACCCTCTTCTAATTATGTGGGAACAGGTCAGGTATTGATCAGTTGTTGGTCTAATGATCTTCCAATATCTATACCTTTTGCTGGTTGGGGGATACAGATATAAATACACGTACTAATTGAATGTTAAAACACATATTCATGTGCTCGAAATGGATACCGGAGATAAATCGGGTTTCACTATTATCTTTTTTTTGTTTGAAATAATTGCAGATGTAAGCTAGATACTTATAAATGTTTCAGAGAATGTTGTAGACAGCCAATATTTGCGATATCTATGTTTTCTCTAAATGAGCATGCATAAATTGATTTGTGGAGTTATTTTTGAAGCATTCACGTGAACCATGTGGGCATAGTCCAGCACCAATTTCTGTTCTTTTTACTTTAACAAATAGGCATGTGTTCTACCGTTCGTTTGTGCTACTAATACAAGCAAAACACTTGTTGAGTTTAAAGGCTTGTTGTTAGTGCTTTGAGAAGGCAACCTGACAAGTTAATGTCGGTTTATGAAAAGAAGATTGAAGGGATATTGATGATTTGATGTACTAATTTTTCGTATCTACTTCGAGTTTATGAGATCCATATGGAGTTAAGATGGGAGTAGTGTCCTGTGGACTAGTGGGGCTGGAGGAATGATATAATAGAGATAATCCTAGAAACCAAACTAGGAGGAGCCACGGCGATATTCTGTGACTGTACTTGTTCTTATTAAAGAGAATGTGATGGAAAAGGTATGACACTATAGAAAATGAAGTTATTGTTCCCTTTATCCTATGGATTGATATTAGTTCAAACAACTAGCAAATTTTATTTATTTGAAGAAATGTGTCTCAATAGTTGGATTTTATGTTTTTTTTGGCTAACTGCATTTAAGCATGATGCTTTATTTCATGCTTTCATGTTATTATACTTTATGCAGGAAGCACAAATTTTATTATACTTGGAATACTAACTCTTGCTTTAAAAGGAGCATGGCATTTCCGACAGGTACGACTTCTCATTGTTATTATGCATCCTAAAAAAGTTGTAGTGTCACAACAAAGAAACAACAATGAATGACTTGGTCAGCAATGGATTTGTATTTTAATGAATGCATGTATCTACCCAACTTGCTTAAATAGACAAGCTCCATTTGCTCTATGGTGACATTTTTGGGCTCTGGTCATCTGTATCATAAGTCCTCCAATGTGCTGTGAAGAATTTTTCTTGAGTTTTCTTTTCATGGATTGCTTGTTTGGATTGTCTGGCAATTTACAACTTTTCTCACGTTACCTAAGAGGCTTTAGTTATACTTGTTGTCTTTTAATTAACCAATGGTGGGAATGAGAAAATATGGTCAGGCATTTGTCCTTAACTAGATGTCAACAAGTTTAAAATCCTGTGGTCCAGCTACTATATCAATACTTACTTTGTGGCATATCTTTTAAATTTTAACCTAAATGATTCATACTTATACACTAAAAAAAAAAAACATTTCATAGATAGCTAGTCAATGCAAGAGCTTTTACTTGTTAAGTAAATTTAGATTTCTGTCATGTACATATTATATAATATATACTAGTAATGTCATGTACATATATTTTTACCTCGGCAAGTATTTGGTTTGCCATCAATGAATTGTAGTAGATGCATGACAATTGCATTCAATCCAGAGGTAGAAAAATCAATATCTAAGACAATATGTATCGGCAGAGAAGGCGTCAAATATCATGAACCTAATGCCATTGTCATTATAAGATTTTCTTGCAAAAACGGGATCAAAATTTTTACAAATAAATCTAGAAGATGATGCAGCAAGTTCAGTTCCAAAAGCATCCTAGTTAGTTGGTATGTATTCTTGAAGACAATAAGGAAGGGTGTAAAGAAACTTGAACTGTACCTGTCAAAAAAGAAAAAAAAAAAATTGTAGGCTCAGTAAACTTGACTACTGAAAATGTTAATCATGAAGACCTGAAACCTAAAGGACAAACTTTGTTCGACGCACAAATCTTCCTTGTGCATCTCAACAAACACTAAAACCAATTAGTAATGTAGACCTTGGTTTTATACATGGAATCATTTGTTATTTTAACTTTTCGACCATACGTGTACTAATAAAATCTTTAATATAATTTATCCTAGAGAATGTAGTTATCAATATTCGCCATCTCAATATGGGACCCCATATACCATCTTATTACAATATTGGTATGTGGTTTGGTACGATACAAGATAGCTTTACCGAGTGTCGGTACGGTATGAGATATCATGCCGATACGATATCGGTATGGTATGGTATGCCCCATACCGAACGGTATGGGGTAGTACAGCAATCATTGGTGGTTATACTTTTCTAAATTTGCCAGTATCCTAAGTCTTGAAGGGTCTGTTTACGTCACCAAATTAATTTGCATTAACCTGCCTTACTTCAGCCATATGTATTAACCACACAAGACATATGACTGATATAATCTAGATATAATTTAATGACAAAATTCCCTTTTGGGATGTATAAATTTATCTATCTAAACATGTGGCTCTGTTTTGCAGATTGTGTTGACACTACTTGTGGTACTTTGGGGTCTTCGCTTGGGATTATTTTTATTGATGAGGTATGCTTACCAAAGATCATAAATACTAGTACATTCTGTTCTATGCAGAGTGCATATCTTTAAGTTGATCTCTTTGCTTGAATTAGTTTCATACTTGATATTGAATCCAAAAAAAAAAAAAAAATCGTGATGTTGTTTCATGTCACAGTTGATTCTAATGATGCTTGTAAGAAGTGAACTGAAATCAAAAGTGGAAAAACTCACTGTTCTGTGACTCTGTAGGATGAAGCTTGGTAAATAAGTAAGATGTCTTAAAAATTGTCATTGATGATTAAATTTTAAATGAAAATTTATTTTTATAGATGCAGTTATGTTTAAGGTTGGATTAAAGAAAGTATTGGACAGTCAGCTTCTACTTACGGAACTAAAAGAAATGGCTGTAATAAACAATGTTGTGTGATAAAAGAGTGGAAAAAAGTCATTGAGAGAGAGAGAACAAGAAAGAAAGGAATATGTTGCGTCATCTGATCTGCCCAGACTTTACCTTTATTTGTAGATGTGGTTTATAAGTAAAGCTACAATAATTCTTCTTTTGTCTAAAATGTGGACCAATCTGATAATGAGTCTATCAATTTAGTATCAAAGTATCAAATTCATCTGAACTCTTAGAAATCAAGCAAGCCATTGGTTGATTTGTAGATATTGATGGTGCCTGACTTGCTACATGACATGGAACCAGGATGACTGTAACCTTGAGGAAAATTTGGCTGTGACATTACTTTCCAAATGAATAGACATTTATCATACCTGTTTGATGACCTTTACTGGATATAATTGATCATTGTTATTGTCTTTATTTGTCATACGAAAGCTTTAGTTGTTATTATGAATTTTAAACTAATTTGCAAATTTTGGCGGTAAGTCTATCATCAGGAATCTAATCAATTTCGTAAAACTTCATGCCAAACAACACATAGGGTAAATGAGCTATGCGAAAGTTTAAATAATTGTGAGATCTCTGAAATTAGTATCATACTACCAATATACGAATTAAAAGACAACAAATCATTAAGGCTGGAGCATTCTTTTAAGAAGAGGATAAGTGATTGCCTTGTACTGATTTGATAGATGATATGTTTTATCTTAAAGAGCATTCTTTTATGACCCAATCCAACCATATAGAAGGGTGAGCTCCTTTCTGTCAACAAGCAGGGTGTAACTAACATAGTAATGAATTTATTAATTCAAATCGCATAAAATTACCCATGAAAATGCTAAAGAATAGCAATAAAGATCCTTCGGACTTTATCATATCAGATGGATTACTTGTTATACAACTAACTTCTTCACTCTAATGCAGTTTTTCTGGGTATGTTTACTTCCCTTTCTGCAAATTGTCGGCTATGCTTCTTATATTTTCTGGTCAAAAATAGGATTCTGCAGTGGGGGGAGGACCACCGTTTTGATGAAATGCGTGATAATTTGGGGAAATTGGCAGTTTTTTGGATATTCCAGGTTTTCAGTCACATTTATTTTCACATAAATCATTCAGATCTTGCAATTTCTGAAAAGCAAGTAAGATGTCAATATTGATCCTTGCTAATGACAGGCTGTATGGGTGTGGACTGTTAGCTTGCCTCTCACAATTGTGAATGCTAGTGACAGAAATCCATCTGTCAAACCTCAAGATATAATTGGTTGGATAATGTGGTTTGTGGGCCTATCTGTTGAAGCAACTGCAGATCAGCAGAAATTGAGTTTCAAGAATTCTCCTTCTAATAGGGGGAAATGGTGCAATGTAGGACTTTGGAAATATTCCCGTCATCCAAATTACTTTGGTGAGGTCAGTATGTTTTATCATCAATCTTCTTTTTCTGGTTTTCTTATTCTGTTTGTCATTTTGTCTATGTTCTGTATTAACGCATGCTGCCAAAGCCACCAAAAAAGGAGGAAATGTATTATGTTTGGTTCAACATTTTATGATCAAGATTTTCATACACCGTTCTCCAAAGCTGATCAAAATTTAGGAAGGCCATTACAAACTCCTAAATACTATGTTCCCCATGTTGATCCATACCATCGACATTGTCATATTATACTTTTACTGTTTCTTCTCAACTAGTTGGCAATTATTGACATGTTTGTTTTAATTTAAATTTGTATGTTTCTGGAATTGTTTGATGCTGCACTTCTTTTTCCATAAGTTGGTAGTAGTAGCTTGTCTACTAGTAAAATTGCTGCGATAGTTGAAGCTCTGTAGTCACATTTACTACATCTCCATTCTCCCTTTTATATATTTATCCACTTGTTCCAAAGTTCTTGGTCATAATGGATTTTATCCATGTGCTTACATGGCTTTTATTGAGAAGTGTATGTATTCGTGCATTTGTATCAAAATTCTGTAGGTACTTTAGAGCATTCCCATTCATCAGCTGATCATAAATAACTGGTACTTGTTGCATTTACAGCTTCTCTTATGGTGGGGAATATTTGTAGCTTCTACTCCCGTTTTAAAAGGTGCAGAATGGCTAGTAGTTATTGGACCCGTATTCCTGACTCTGTTGCTTCTTTTTGTTAGTGGCATCCCCCTACTTGAGGTTTGGCACTTGGTTTCTGAGTGGCTTAACTTGCACAGTGATTTTCCCTGCCATTAGAGATAATAATTCTCATCATGCTTCATTTCTGACAATAGGAATCAGCAGATAAGCGTTTCAGCTCTGTCGCAGAGTACCGTTTCTACAAAAACACAACAAGGTCAGCCTCCTTTTCTGTAGTTTCTTGTATTGAATTCTTCAAAATCACAATTGCGACAGGGAAAGCAGAGCAGCTTGTTCTAACAGTTTATTACCATTCCAGCCCTCTCGTTCCATTGCCGCCTTTGGTATATGGAAAACTGCCTGCATGGTTCAAGGTAGCTTTCCTTTTTGAGTTCCCTCTCTACAGCCGAGGTTTTGCCCATGATGGTTGGTCAAGCTGATGGTGCTCAAGTTTTCTTCAGAAATCAACTGCTGTGATGAATACGCACTTCTCTTCTCATCCTATCTGCACTGTACAAAGTTTACTAGGAACAGGGTATCATTTCCGTCTTTCAGGTTCTGCTCTTACAATTGACTCCAATTGACACGTAGCGGCCGCCACATAAACTGAGGCATTGTAAAATTCATGTCAAAATGCTGAACCTTGTTATTTACACCGAATATTGCTTTACGAAATGGATATGGATATGCGGACCATCTTGTGTTTTGATTCCTACAATTTAAGCATTATGTTGCCACATGACTTATGATTGTATCCAGTCCACAGAAGAAGGTTTGTACTCTAACTGGAAGTGGACACAGAAACCCTTATGACATGCATTGGTGTATGTGAAATGGAGCATGTCTTTTTTTTTTTTTTTTTTTTCAGGGCATCAGATGTACACAAACAAAATGCAGTCTTTGCAGAACATGGAAATGGCTTACTAATATCATTACAAGGAATGGTCCGAGGGGCTCCGCCAACGTATGTTTTAGCTCAAGCTGGGAATGGCTTTGTGATTATTACATGAGGAATGAAAAAATTACTGTACCTCAGAACACTAGGTCATAGGAGGCTGCCACCATAAACCCAGCACTGGTGCTCAGGATGGTGCAGATTTATCTCCCGTCCCCTATGATGTTACCCACCTGGCTTATCCAGAATCCCATTTTTATGCCTTTCCAGTGATAAATGAATGGAAACAAATAGAGCATTCGGCGTGCAAAAGCTTCCATCTATAGCATGTCCCACTGCTTGCTAAAAAAAGTTCGTACTTGTAAGTAGTCTGCCCAAAAGTAATAAGCAAATCGTGGACTGATACCATTCAATATCGAATAAGTACCGTTCGGTAAGTAATAAACAAATTGGGGGTTGACAAAATTCAAGCCACTTTGTGATACAATTTTATAAAAACGGCATACCGTGGGGGGGAAAAATGAATGAAACAATGAGCACAACAAAGGTTTATTTGATTAAATTCTAGACGTCAAAACTTTCCTGTTGCACTTTGAGTATTGCTCATCTAACTCAGATAAATGAGTTAAAGCAAAATTCATCATCAATCCTTTTATAATCCAAGTAAAATCTGAATATTAAATTGCACAAGGCAAGGCAGTTCATTAGGAAACTAAGAATAGCAAATTATGCACTTGAATCTGCAGCTCCTGACAACCTACATAAAACCTAGGTGGCCCAGGTCAACATGCGCACTTCACACAGCGAATCTCTCCCAATCATAAATCTAACGTCCAGTTTTACCATTTAGCATCCTAGGGTCATAAGTTGTCTACAACTAACCTCATTTCTGATGCAAACCAAAACGAGATTTGGCTGTCGGTTCTCACATCCAATGATTTATGGGTAAGAACACAATAAAAGCAACCTGAATGTGCCAGCACTGGTTCCATAACCACCTACAGAAATATTATGGAAACGCCACCTAAGGTCAAGGCATAAGCAAGATTTTACCATAACATTCACTACTCCACTCATGAATCCCAAGCTTGGAAGTAAGCTGCATGGATATTAGTGGACATAGTAGTTTAGGTAAATATGACAATATAAATACGAGTGTTCCGACTCAGAAAAGCGACTGCTAAGGAGAAAACATGACAAAATGCATGGGTTAGGTAGCTTGAAATATGTGTATACCTTTAGCACAGTCTTCTAATTCAAAACATGTTGTGCCGAGGGCATCTCAACATACATGCCAAGCAAACGAGTATATTACACATCTGTTTCTCTTATTCTTAAATTTGTTTGCATAAGAACATTTAATCATCATAGAAGAGTCATCAGCAGTCCTCCATGTCGATGAAATGGATCATCATGGAACTTGGAATGAAGACAAGCAGAATCATCTTTTTCTGGAAATGGTTCCATCAGGTACCACAACAGATACGGAGAGTAACATGTACAGGATTTTTGTCGCCACAGTGCTTGAATCAAGAAACATAAAGGGGTTCTGGTTCTACTTTTCTTCTTATCCTGATATGAGAAGTACAACAAAAAGTAAAGAGTTAACGACGTGTGAAAAGGACAAATTGTTTTGTTGCATTCACAACCAAAATTTTAATTGCTAAAAATGTAGTACTCATTGGAACCCGTGTAACCTTCTATGACATGTCCTCTGTGCAATACCATTAGCATCCACTATAACAAGATATTAGTAACATCAGACACTGAACTAACCTTTCTACGGTGTGGATAAAATAATGAGACAAACTTGAAACGAAAAGCATCTGTACTTCTACTTCAAGTAATGTAACTGAAACAATTCAAAATTTGACAGCAGGAAAGAGAATAACATGAGAGAACAAAAACCATTAGTACTTGCACAGTTTTTTTGACCCTAGAAATAAGAGCAAGATCAAAAACAAATTATTATTAGGCAGTTGGTTCTCTCTTCCTGCTTCTCAGTTTCAAAATCTAGGCTCCCCAAATTGTTAAGACTTTGAAGACTCTTTAGAAAACGTCATCAAGTGAAACCAAAATATGCCTAACCCTTCCTCGGCACTTCATACGGTTGTCACGATTGTTCATTATGGGAATTTTTTATAAAAGAAATGCATAAGTGGGATGATAAACCCTTGCTAAACATGCAAATGAGGGTCAGCTTTTGGCTATGGGATTGTACTTCTTCACATTCAACTTTTTCATCAGAGATGTTTTATAAAAGTTGCAGAGCTCGGCATTTTACTGGCAGGTTACATACATAAAACCAAAAATAATTTTATACCACACTATCACAAACACAATGTGTTTTCTTGAACATTGGACACTTTGAATATAATGATGATTGTTTGAAAATTTATATAGGAATTGTTTTTATATTTTTGAATTTTTCATTTTGTCATCCAGTTTCTCCTTTAGCAATTTTCTTTTATTTTTATTATCCATAAACTTCTTGAAAAAATAAATCACATTTTTCTAAACCAAATGCAACAATGGAATTTGTTATCATAACCTTTTATTTATATCAAACCATGTGACGCTCATCAAGGTGTTGATAACTTGCTTCCATGCCTTTTATATTGACCACAGTATAGTTTGGGGAATATGGTGGGGGAATGGTAAAAACCTGAGAAATATTACAACCGGAGAGGCAATATTGAGCTTTTGTTCAAATAACAAAAAGTTGCAAAAGCAAGAGCAACACCAGAGAGGCATACTAAAATAAACTAAATGATGATAAGAAAACGATAGACCAAAGGATTACAAGAGAACAGCAAAACAACAACCACAACCAAGATTTTCAAATTTTCCAGTGTATTATCAGCCATAACCTTGTGTCTGCACCATTTTGCATCTTACAAGAGAAGCATATTATTTTTGCAATATTTTAAAAGAAAGCAAGGATTGAAGTGCCCACACACACCATCCTCCTTTTACAATAGGTACCATGTCAGCAAGTTATCTGCACAACAAAAGGGTGCTTACATGCAAAGGTTAAAGTTCCCATTAATACCACACCATTTTAGTATTATATCTGCAAGTTATCAGCATGATATAAAAGGTGCATTACTTTGCACCATCCACCATATTGAAGTGATTCACCCCAATACATCATGATGGTGCATAACTTTGCACCACCCACCATAGCTCAGACCCTCGTTAACTGCTCTAAATAGGTATATTTCTGTTACAAACGGTTTGGGGCATTTGTTCATTACATTTATTCTTTTGCTTTTGATATTTGAAGGTGCAATGTAGAAATTAGATCTGATCAGAAATTGCTATTCTGCATCAGACCAAAGGTTAGAAATCAAGCTAAGCCACAATATGTGACATGTTCACAATATTACCAGAATATACTTTTCTGGCCATATGCTGCTAACTTGTGAGCATGATTGTTCCTTACAGCTATTAGGTGTCAGTAATGTGAAAATGCATATATTTATTTTTCTAGGTTGTACAAAAAGTTGCTTGGAACTAGGTAACCCATATGTTATACAATAATCTGCAAAAAGATTGGAGTCATTAAAAATCAGGTTTATTTGATAGAATGTCTAGACATTAGCCAAAAACATTTACATTCGAACCAAGTTTGTCTTAAGAAATGAGTAGCGTAGTAACATAGTGCATCTAAGCGTGCCAGTCATGAATACATTATATGAACTAGAATATTTCATGCCAGTGCATGCAAGTGTCCGCATGGTACATGATGATATGTACTAAGACAACCCTTGAATAGCTTGGCCATGCCACACAATGCTTTATTAATGCCAAGCACGCATAATGTCAAATAGAACCACCATCATGTTTTACTTGAAGGAGTTTTAAATATGGCTGATCTTACTAATGCAAGCTCAATTAGACAAAAACTGGAAGCGAGCATTCCACTGTCCTTCTAGTTTTACTGCAATTTAATTAATTACAAGCAACAAATTTTATATAAACAGGAGAGAACACAAAAGGAACCAAATATTTGATAAATTCTAACATTCACCACAACAAGATCTAGGGACTTTGATAGAAGATATACTAACCAGTTATCCTTGGCCCATATAAATTCATCAGTATCTACCACATGCAAGCTTAAGGCATGTCTTGACCTGGGGGACTTATTCTCAAAGCTGTCACAAGATGTTAGAAACTAGGATAAGAGCATGCCCAAGTAACTTCCCTTTTGATTACAATAATGAAGAAAATAACTCTATATAACTAACCTTTGATGTATAAGGTCACCATGTATAACCACCAAAGTGCCTGATTTAACTTCTATCGGAACAAATTCCTTCCGATCAAAGGATGGAAAAGGACGATCAAAGTGTACCCCATTTTCATCTCTAATGAACCTCCTCACTAAGCCATCTATAACAAATGTAGAGAACAAAATATGGAATTAAATTACATAGCAAATAGTATAATGCTAGTAAGAATAAATCAAGAATGAAAGAAGCCATGAAAATGGGGATGCATACTCTTATGGGAGCCAGGGATGGCCCAGAGGCAACCATTGGTGATGTTTGCATCTTCTAGTGCTAGCCACAGCCCTGTGCATGATCGAGGTTCAGTGTAGAGAAATGAGTTATCCTGGTGAGGTACCACTTCTCCACCAATGCCTGGTTGCTGCATTACAAAGTAGTTTATGTAATATGACAATTGTTGAGTTTGTAGCCTAACATGCAATCAAAAAAGTGCTAACACTTGTGCGTGTGCAAAACAAGGCATGGGTGTTTGACTGTTCGCGCATGTCATGGACGAGCAAGAATTCTACATGCAAGAATTCTAACGAAAAAATAAAGCCTGAACAATTTCCAGCTTCACTGTAAACGATCTGTTTAGATCACAACATTGATTTTCTGCAAACTTCCAATAACTCTCCAAATAAGAATGGCATTCTCAGGTTAAGAATGCTAAAAAATGGGTGCTTATGATGCATCTGTATCTACTCTAGGTGGAGAACAAATAAGATATCCTGTCATTACTTTGACATGTTCCATTTTTCTTGTTGAACTTAAGTCAAAAAGATAGATATGTAATTATTTTGTCTCAAAAAGCAGGGAGAATTGGAGGTAAGCGAAAGAACATGGAAGACTAAAAGCATGAATACAAGGATGCCATCCTTTCAGTCAACTCCTATGAGAAAAGTACAATTGTCAGGTTGAAGAAAACTTGGTAATTGTTTGATTCTTTAGCATAGTGGAAACTAATTAAAATGATATCATTAAGAATTTTATTAGATTCATGCATCAGAAAATGATCCTAGTTCTCCACCCATGGTACCAGTCAAACACATTGATGATTAGTCCATATTTAGCGCGCTCTCTCTCTCTCTCTCTCTCTCTCTCTCTCTCTCTCTCTCTCTATATATATATATATATATATATATATATATATATATATATATATATATATATATATATATATATTCATGTAAATTATGTTTCCTATCTCTTTGAAGGACTTATCTGATCTCATTATTAATTACTGATCAATAATCATAGTGGAATCAATGGTGCAAAGTCCAAAGAAAATAGGATTCTAACTTAAGGCTATTGATGAACTAATCCAATGAATCTATTGATGAACTAATCCAATGAATCCATTGGTCAGAAGTTCCTATATTATAAAAAAATTCTAATAGAATTGGAAAGCATTAATCACAAATACAATAAACACTTTCTATTTGGAAATAGCGAAGGAATGCTCTTAATGGAACATGTAGGAATAGTAAGGCCTATAGTTTGTTACCTTTCTTTCATAAGCAAAAGACATCTAAGTATACCATCAAGATAGATAAGTATCTATCAGATACCTCTATTTTACTTTATCTAAGGTTTATTTCTTTCCTTCTATAAAAGAAGGGAATGGGAAGACACCATCAATATCAAGAATGTTGGTGCTCATGCATCATTTGGCTCAATTATCATTTGCTTTTAGTTACTGTGCTACCAGCCTCATTCCCATGGTTGTGTTTCCCTTGGTGTCCCCTTTGCTCATTCTATGACTTTGGACATATGTCATCACTTATATAGAAACCAGTCACATCAGTTGCTACAGTTTTTTCTTGCTACTCTATTTTTCCCATTAAAGGTTTCCATATTTAAGGCATGATAATCTATTTCAGGGGTGATACACCCTAAGCTGGAGAAGTTTGTAGATAGATGATACAATAACCTACTTTTAGTAACAATATTACATCATATACCATTTTATGTTTGCTGATTGTACTTGATGTATTGTTCCAATTTTATCCAGTAGCATCCTACATACAGTCTTGGGTCAAAGCCCACACCCTTAAATGAATATTCATGCACATATTCAAATTCATTGCTCCTCAAGTTCACATAAAAAACAGATAACTAAATGCCAGTCACAATTTTCATGCACTAATAAAAGGAAAGAGATCCCTTTATTTATAATGTTTGTTTTGACAATCAGCTTCCCCCATTAACCTTTCATAGATTATAATTTGGATAAATTAAGATCTGTCTCAGAAAAGATGGAGGTGCAGATTCAAGACACGCTAACATGTAGGAGATCTAGCTCTAAATGTCCTATAATAAAAGAAAACAAATGCACAACAGAATATATCCAGAATGGTATTCAAAATATATAAATCTTTACAGCTCAAATATGATGAGTAGCAGACATGGAAAAGACCAGGATCATTTGCATCAAGTTAAGATCAGATCCAGACTCATAAACCACAATATTCAACAGGTTACCTTAAATATGTACATCGACTGAATAACCACTGGTCTCTTGTAACCCAATGAGAAAAGCATACTAGAAATTTTCTCTGACGAAGAATTTTTTTTGAAAACAGGATCAAGTTCATGCAGAGCTGCAGTAGAAGACAAACAGTGTGAGATAAATGCAGTAAAATGACTTGAAAATATTAGTATATATATAATATAATGCTTTTATTAAGACACCAACTTATACTTTCCTACCCGTTAAAGTTCATCAATTATTAACAAAAATAATACAAACCATGGCCGACTTTATTAATAGACAATTCTTTTGGCTGTTTCAAGCATCCATCATCTCCAAATGCCTTTTCTGCAATTCATGAAGTTGTAGATCAACAGAAAAGTAATGTTGATTGAGAATGAACGAGTGAAGCTACGATATATAGAAATGAGTACTTGAAAAAGCACTCACGAAGAACACCGGCGAAACATTGGATTCAGTAAATCAAAGATCTCAACAAATTTCTTATTGGATTAAGAATATCAAATTACATCAGAGAGAAAAAGAAACACAATTAGGTTTGTCAGAGCAGCTTCACAAATCAGTTGCTCTAGGTCACCTCTATTACCATGGAAGTAGCCATTTAAACAACCATGCTAAGCTGGTTGTCCTATTGGATTAAGAAGCAAACTGAAAGTGACTAGAATGTCGGCACCTAGGAGTACTTACATAAAGGCAGTCTAAAACAAAGATAACACACACACACACACACACAGAGACTGCAATAGAAGAGGTAAACAGTCCTTCTACTTTAGAGTACACTACAGTTCTAAGTATTGTTTCTGCTTCAACTCATGCTTAAAATCATAATGTCCATGACTCAACCTAATAAATGTAGAACATACATTGCTAGGACTTCTCCCCCTTTCCAACCCATGTTACATGAGTTCAGGCAAGGATGTCAAGTGCAAGGGTCTCCACAAGTTGGATTGATCTGGTCCCCAATATAGCGACATGGGAACTCAGCCAAAAAGGACACAGGCCATGATGCGGGTTCATGGATGTATAGCCTAGTGCGGCAACACACGTAATCATACGTAGGGTTTAGCTTTGGTAGGTTAACTCAAGTAAACTTGTATTCCATGCATGCTTAAATGTGCTTATCACAGCCTAGGTGGTTGGGCTGGAAAAAAATCAGGCGTCAAACAGATTTGACCAATCAGATAACAACCATCCATAACTCATGCAATTGACATGCAAAAGCCTCATAAAAGGAAATCACCATGCCAAGCCACCACATCACCTCCCTGGTTTCTAGTCCAATATCTAGTCGTCGATGTCCAATCAAGGATTGTTGAATCGGAATCAGATCCCATGCTAGTCGGCAGCGGTACGAGTCGGTATGCCCTCGTATCAGGTCCAAACTAAAACGGAAATTAGAGATGAACTAGGGAAAAAAAGAGAGCGAGGGGGGGGGAGGGAGAAAGAGGGGGGCCGGCGGAAATGCCAACAGTGGCCACCGGAGGGTTGTGGAGGCCTCTCGAGCTCCGCGGTCCTCCATGAGAGGAAATGAGAGCAGAGAGATAGAGAGAAAGGGGAAGGAAGAGAAGGGGAGTGAAGGAAAGGCAGCAAGGAGGCCATCGGAGAGCCACCAAGTGGGCACCATGGCCGTCGTGACTGCGGGGTGCATTTGGACAGTCCAGTGGCCACTCGACGGCCTCTCCGCCACCCTCCCCTCATTCCTCTTCTCTCCCTTCCTCTCTCTTTCTCTAGCTCTCTCTTCTCGCATCTCACAGAGGACCACAAAGCCCCGGAGGCCTCGACAGACCACACTGGCCTTTTTCTCTCCTTTCCTCCCCTCATCTCTCTCTCTCTTCCTCTCTTTCCTTCTCCCTCGCTCCATTTTCACCAACGTTCCGAATCAAACATTGCATCGCACTACTTAGCCACCGGTATAGTTCGGCACGCCCCGAACCATCCAGTTCAGGATGGTTCGGCAAACCACGTGTCCAATATAGTTGCATTACAAGGGTTCATGGAAGCAATACAGCTAAATGATGGTTATGTCTTTCTGCACATTGTCTCAAAGTCTCAATAAGCATGAAGCTATTTTAGCGGTCAGGGACCTCACGATCACACTAGCAATTGTGGACAAGCCCTTCTTGTTGAACTAATTAAAGTAAGTTGTCATTATTAGTTTGCACTTAGATATTCTCTATATTTGGGGATTGCTTGGACATGTAAGTTTGCTAAGTCTATAGTCAGCTACTTCAAGTAAGAAGTTCTGATGATAATGATGTTTTTAGTTAGTATGCCATATTTCCCATGATTCTTAATACTGAATGCAATGACAATTATATTGTCAGTATGCACATTTCTGGTGATTCTGAAGTGGCTTACATGGCTATAAAAGAAAGGATGTGCAAAATAATCTATAGATTTTCTAATGTGGAGAAGATCAGCAGATTGGTTTGGAACTGCACGCTTGATTTTCTTAGAATGGAAGCCTCACTTGCATGCCCACCTTGCTAATCAAACAGATTGCCTTCTCTGAAAAAGCAAATGATGTTACCAGTTTGTTGGAGATTATACAAAATTGTGTTTGTTGCCCAGGAATGTGGATGCAGTAAGTGGTTTTGATTATTTCACATTTCTGATGACTACTCATAGTTTAGATGTGTTTTACCTCATGCACAAAATGTCCAACCCGTTCGAGAAGTTCAAGCAGTAAGGTGAAAAAGTCTCTTCTTTTCAGTTTATTTTCTTTTATTTCTTGGATAGACAAGACCAAAGAATAAGAACTTATGGAGCAAAGTCTAAAATGTTCAGTTAACTTCATGACCAAAGAATCACAGAATCCTCAAGCCCAAAAATCTAAAATACAAAATCATGGAGATCCGCAAGTTCTTTGAGAATAGAAAAAGGAAACTAGATGAAAAGATGACACTTTGTTTAACATGATAGGAATAGCCTTGATCCTACCCAAAACAAGATCTAAATTGAATCCTCGACTCATCCTCTTAACACTCAAACTAAACTTATAACCAAACAAATCAAGAAAACAACATTTTTGTCCTAATCTCTCATCATTATAATACAAACCCACAACAACTTGGGTCAAACAAGCAAGCACATCTAAGACATCAAAAAGATAGATCTTGTCATGGTGGCCCAACAATGTGTAATGTAAATAAAGTGCTTCATTCTCAAGTTGCAGCCCTTTAATATTATAGCTCCAACCAAATACAAGAACAGGAAGGGAAAAAAAAAAAAACATAATTAAACTATTTAGTGTTAAACTACTTCACAAAGCAAGCATACTAATGATTCGGCAATTTCAGTGGAATATATTGCTGCTTCTGAAGGAACCACGGTAGATATTTTGCTGAAGAGGTTCACGTAAAAAGTGTATTACGTTGCATTGCGACGGTATCAGTGCAGACACGGAAATTATACAGATATCAACAATATGGATATTACTGTCCAAGATAGTCTTTATCAAGAATTGCCGACAGGGTAAAATTATCAGGCATCATAGCGGAGACGAAGGTAACCATAAGCTAATAATGATAATAATAATAATTAAGAAAAAGAATATGGCAAATTTTTGGCATCACACAAACCCCAGAGAAAGACATGTTATATAGCGGGAAAAGAAAACATCAAGCGTGAAAGCAGAAAAGATAAACAAAAACAAACCCTCAAAGAAAAAGGAGATCTTCTCCGCACTCTCGAAGAAGTAATCGTCCGTCAACTTTTGCTGAAATAAGGGTCAAAGATGAAGAGAGTAACTTTTCGTATGCCTAGAATATGTGGTAAACATTAATATTATACCTGGTTGATGGTAGAGAAGATCGAAGTGTTGGAGCTGTCGAACCCTTGGAGCAGCTCGGCCATCCTATCCCTCATCTCTTTTACCTCTTCCGGGCTGGAGAAGGACTCGAGCACCAGATACCCTGCCATATCATTCTCGGCTTGAATGATGGAAGATCACCGCATAACTCTTGTTTGCTTTTATTCTTGAAAGAATAGAGGAACAATTAGTTAAAAAAAAAATACCATTGGAATTGAAGAAGTTGAGTTGATCGGAACTGAGATTCCCGACGATGCCCATCGCCCTTGCCGTCAAGAATATGCGCTATCGAGTATCGAGTGATTTTGGGGAGGGGAGATTTTTGGATCGTATCAAGGTATTTATCACGGCAACAAGGAATAAGGTCAAAGATATACCTCCGGGTTGGGTTCGAAAGGGGCCAGAAAAAGGGAGATCCTTGGATCGCACAAGGTATTTATCACGGCACCAACGAAAAAGGTCAAAGGTATTCCTGCAGGTTGGCTTCGAAGAGGGACGGCAAAGCAGCGGCCCAAAGTTTCGATCCGAACCTCAGCATGACACGGGATGGACCAGTGTGCCGGACCCGAAGCCATCTGGTTAACACACACGACCCGGCCCAAATCGAACCCAGGATAAACACCCATATGACTACACGAGGGCGTCCCGGTTTGAGCTGAAATTAGCTTGACAACCAGACGAGATGAAGTGCCCGTTCTTTTGCTGGTAAAAAATTTATCTATAAATTTATATTTTTTTAAATAAATATTTTTTTAAATAATATTTAGATAAAAAAATAATTTATTTATATTTTTTATATATTAAAAAATAATTTAGAAATCTATTATGCATATTCTTGTGTATTACTATTTGTCTAGATAAATTACTATGATCTATCTATATTTTTCATAATATCCTTTATTATATAAATATTATTATATACTATATTATATTATTCATATATTATAATAATATAATATAATATAATATATTATATTATATTAATATATAAGAATATATTATATTATTATACTATTATAATATATTATATAGCTATTATATTTTATTATTATATATTATATCATTATAATATATTATCATATATAATAACAGTACATTATATTGTTATATTATTATAGTATAAAATATTAATGTAATATATTATTTTATTATTATATATTATAATAATATAATATGTATTATATTATATAATATTATTATATATAATAATATAGTATAATATATTATAAATATTAATTTGTAATATATTATATTATTATATATTATATTATTATTATATATATTATTATATTATTATAGTATTATATAAATATATAATATAATATATTTTATTATTATACATTAATATAATATAATATATATTATTATATGGTTAATATAGTATATTATATACCTATTTTATTTTTTGATTATATTTTATATCATTATAATATATTATTATATATTATAATAGTATATTATATTGTTAAATTATTATTTATAATATTATAGTATAAAATATTAATATATTGTATTATTTTATTATTATATATTATTATGACATATATTATATTATATAATATTGTTATATTATTATATTAGAATGTGAAATATTAATGTATTATATTATTTTATTGTTATACATTAATATAATATAATATATTATATTATTATATAATATTATATTAATATCTTATATTAAAATAATATAATATTATTATATGTAATAATATAGTATAATATATTATAAATATTAATATATAATATATTATATTATTATATATTATTATAATATATTGTATAAGTATTATATTATATTATTATATGATTAAGGGTATATTAGGAATGAATTAAATGGGTTATTTTTTCGGTTGATGGAAAAATAACTTAGCCACCTCTTAGGTGGGCGAGATTTTTTTCTATTTTGTGGATAAATACTATCCATAGGAAAGTAATTTATTCATCTTGAAAACTGTAAGAACATGGATAAATTGATCAATGAAAAAATTAATCAATATTTTTTTATAATATTTATCAGACCCTAAGGTTAAACTTGATGGAGTATTTTAGAATCGGAAGAATGAATTTATGGTAAAAAATAATCTCAGCAGAGCATCCCATCTAGTTGATCGGTTGTAATGTCCATCAATCTTGTTGTTTTGATATCTGAGACTTCAAGAACAGGTCTTTTCATAAAAGAGTGGTAGCATGAAGAAATTAAAATTGTATACACAAATGTTGCGTGTGTATACTTATAACCCATTACCCAATCTTGAAATCAAGAACTATAACACTGGCTATTTCAATAATATTTCACCAAGCCTTATTATTTGCTTGATTGTATTAGTTGCTTAATTTATGGGTAGCAAAGCAATAACTTTGTCTGTACGAGGAGAGAGCACAGATTTCCAGTTATCGAGACAGCAATAGGAATTTCCATTGTACGCATTCCACAACTTACAGTAGTTGAGGTTTAGATGCAGCAACGAATCCAAACAATTTAAGTATCCATTTTTACCGCTATGTAACCAGCATCACAGCCCTATTTGCTAGTACAACTCCCAACATTCCCTTCTTTAACGGTCACAGGCTACTTAAAGCTGGGGTTGGAGGCTTCCGAAGCAACCACAGCCTTTACCTGGTGTTCAAAGGAAAGCTACTAGGCTGCTTTTCCTGACCCCTCCATTGCAAGTAGTTAGTGAATTCCAATGAATTACTGCTAGTAACAACTCGCAGCACAACTTCCTTTCTCCAGAAGATTTTTGGAGAGCTGAGATCTATCCACACGAGTCCCATATCCAAGGGCCTCAAAGGCTCAAAAACACCTCTTCTCTTCTCATCCATGTGATCAACGAAAAAATCAAGAAATGTCTCTTATTTGCTTAGAGTTTTCGGAAGAAAAAAATCGGAAAGTAACGTCCTCATGAGAATATATTTTTTATATTTCATGATAAACAAAATTTCAAATAGAATATGAATCTTTAGCTTTTCAATGAAAAAAAAATTTAAATTTTTTTCTAAAATATTTTTAAAGTTGTGAATAGAATGAAATAAAATTTTTTTCTTTGTTAAGAATATAATAAATATTTTATGTAATTTTTTAAAAAATAGATGCTCAATTAAATATAAAATATTTTAAAATATATCATTTTTCGATGGTTAATCAAGCATATCAAAAATATTTTTTCAGATATCATATTTTCAAAAATTATCTTTTTGTTAAAAAAATATTCTAATGAAAGAATTTTTTTTCCACGAACCGAAGGAGCTTTTAATGTAATCCTTATTTTATCAAATTAAGAATATCATTTTTAAAATATTAGAGGTTATAGTTGCTAATCAGAATACCAAAATATTGCCTTTAGATACCTCCCGATGCATTTACAAGAGCTGTACAATAATGCATCAACTAGACCCCAATCAATCCACGACATTTCTGGCAACAAAAAGATTCACGAAAGAAAACGGCATCCAGCCAATATCGTCCTTGGTAAGCATTTCCATCAGCTCACCGCTTGAAATCTTCAGGGATCCTCGGCATAATTATGGCATTGTGCACAAGCAAGGATAAATTACTACTGTACCACTCCGAACTTGCAGGTGAATCTGTTGCCGCATCAGCATTCACTTCCACAATTCTATTGGCACTGAGTTCATCCATTCACAAGGACTAAAAACAGAGAGTCACGACACTGCATTCAAAATCTCAATATCAGTAATGTTGCTGTAAAAATTTATTTTGGATTAGATTGACAGAACCTGCATTATAAGTCTCTAATCAGAATTAGCTTCAATGGATATTTTCCGATGCTCAAATCAAATCTCTGGAACAAGTGGGAAAGAGTGAGCATTTTGAGCGAAAATTTTTTTCATACTTTGAGAGTTCTCTATGGACCTTTATTTATACATAAAGGTTGAAGAGTCATGAGAAGGAAGAAAAATCAGATTGTTAACTTTGACTTGTCGGATGCAACACGTTCATTATCTCTAATTTTATCAGACGAGATATATTTGTTATCTTCTTCCTTATCTACTCGTTATCAGTTGTTGCTGATGGTAATGAGATTTGAAGATCTGCATGGAGACAGAAAGTCAATCTTTTCCATTATGCCGGATAAGATCGGCTCAAGTGCCTTAGATCAGCTAGCATCAAAGTCGAATCAGACCCAGCTTCCCTATGCATCGGCTTTATCAAAGAAAGAATTTTCTGTCTATAATATAAACTTCCTACTTTCGAATTCAAACTAAAATTAGATCGAACGAAAAGAATACATTTAGTAGTCGATGCTATTTTTGATTTAAATATTCGATGTGTAAAGATTATGGTATCACTTTAAACTAGCCGCATTCAGATAACCTTTTTTAGGTCGAATTGTGTTGGCCAAGATGTTCAAGCACTTTAGATGATCTTTTGATGGTGGTGTATTGCTTGGCTCACCCTCGGGACATAACATCAGCATTGTTGATGTTTGAGCTTCCAAGGATTCTTTTTCGATTACCTTTTGGACATCCGAAGCTTCCATTGCCTTTCCGATTTGCCTTTAACATTACAAACTCCTCTCTTAAAATTGGAACAAGTAATAACAGGTGAGTTTGATCGTGCAAAAAGTTAAAACAATTGAAACATCCCCATCAGACAGATAACACTGATATGTTTCTGCTTGAGAAAGTGCATTTACCTTTTATAAAATGTCATGCAACAATTTTGTTACTACCAGATGCGTGTAGCTTGGCTTCATTTGGTACAGAGGGCGACATAGAAATGTTCCAAGGTAAAATCTATTCAAGCTAATACCACTACACAAGGATAACTAAAATGGATGTTCTCTAAATTCATGCATATATAAGCCATCATATGTTCTAGTGATTCACAATGGTCCTTGTTGAATAAAAAGCTGCAGCCAAAAATAAAGGTGGCGCCCACATCAAGGCGGGTGACAAGGCAACAGGTCCACCTCCATATGCCAACATGAGGGAGCAACATAGCTGCATAAATGCAAGTATAACACATGAGTAAAACAAAAACCAGCTAAAACAAAACAGTTCGCAAAACTTGATATTTTTTACCTTAAAATGTATTACGATAATGACCAAACATGCCAACAGGATGACCCATCTTGTCCAACCTCCACATGTCTTATATACTGAGGGATGATTAATGTCCTCCGAGGAGTTGGTTGGAACCTCCGATACATCTTGCGAACCCTGCTCTGATTCCATCAACAGTGGTCCATTCGAGCACCTTATGTTCCCTATAGAGCACAAACATACTGCCGACCTTTCGGCAAACAAGCAGTAAATGAGAATAATCATTGGAGTTACTACCAAATACATGAATGGTAAGGCGATGGTAAATATGTCGGGGATGCCAAGATTGTCTATCATCATGGAACTGTTTGGAACCTGTATTCTCCAGCCAGATAAATACATTCCTGCAACGTCTCCATCCTCAGATGTTGCGTGACCCCAGAACCATGGCAATTTGAGCAGATAGAAGAAATATATCATCATGGTAAACCATAGCATCCCACTCCTTGAGCCCTCTGTCAAAAACCATAAAACCCAAAAAAAGCTCTTTCTCTGCTGGATATGCGAGGAGACAGAGACTGACATGACCCACTTCTGATATGATGCATTTTTCTCCATGAAATAATTTAGAACTTTTGGAAGAAATAAAAATAAGATGAGAAACCCAACATTGCTCCACAAAAGAATCAAATATAGATTCTCCCACTGAACTTCAAAAATTAAATGAGTCAACCATGTATTTTGATAATGTCCGAGTTTACCTTCAACTGAAAATGGTCTTGGTTGGCTTGCAATCTCCTTTCCCTGGGAGTCTATCACAAAAACCTGCAGCCAATAACGAGTTGCAGATACACTTCTGTAGTTGTCAGCATTCCATTTGGCATGAAATAATGGTTTCTGAGTGCCAGAATTAGTTGCAACCTGCAGTGGTATTTCTTCCACCATCTTAAAATCTCTAAATGAATCAAAAACCCTAGCAGTGACATTGATGATTGGTTGAGGAGAGAAGATGAGAGCATTGATATCATTTCTAAATGACTGGCTATCAGTTTTAATTCGATTCATATTTCTTGAATCAGTGGGATATGTGATAAGGATGGTAGTTTCAAAATCCTCTAGCAGTTTGTGTTTGTCAAGAAATTCCAAATCAAGGAAGGAAACTTCCCCTGCATCTATAGCTAGAATTCTGATCAATCTGGAGTCCTTCCAATCTCCTACTTCCCATTCCCAGAACTGTTTAACTATCTCAGGCTCTTTGACATTAGACGTCAATTCAACAGTATGGAGCCTCCAGAGCTGCTTACCAAACTTTGCATGCAGGTGGCCACATATGTATGCAGAAACAGAGTGGTTTGCGAATATACTTTCATAGCGTTTACCCCTTTCCGATGAAGCAGTAAAAGACATTGGGAAATGCCCAAAGACAATTTTTGTTACCAAGCTTCCAGAATAATTGTCAGAATACTGGAGTTCTGATTCCAATATATCCATTCTTTTGTCAGTTGGATGACCAAACAAATTTGACGGCCCACGTATCCCAGTACCAATTGTGTCATCTATTCCCAAAAAGATGTATTTTCTCTCTCTTCCCTAAAAAACCTTTAAAGGAAAAGTCAGTCCAAACCTTTTGAACATGGAGTGCACTTTAAAGATAATCTATAGGTATCAAAGGTGGAAACAATATGCTGCTAGTCTTACTTAATAATCATAACTTGATCACACAGTCACCAAGATGCCCTATCAATTTAAAGATACAAGAACAACAAGACAAAATGGTTGTACCTATGGAAAATCTAATTTAAAGACCTGAAGACTTGGACAAGAAGATAACTGAAGTCCAAGCATATTTATTACCCTATTCAGAAAATATTTCTACAGAGGCAAACGTAGATTTCGTAATGAAAGAGGTAACAAGAATAGCAGACGTTCAATATCATGCATGAATTTTCTTCCGCTTTGTATCAGAGCATGTTAGATGAAGTTTAAGGAGCAGAATATAATAATATGTCAACTTACACAATATGCAGCATATGATCCTTAATACTATAAGACTATAAATTAATCTATTCTTAATTTGTGTTCAAATTAACCATTTCGCTAGAGAAAGGATATACTTATGGACTTATATGCATATTTATAAATGTGTATGGGGTTGCATATTTATCCAAAGAATGATGAATACACATATGTTTATCCACAGGTGTATGGCCCTAGTAGAACTAGAGCCAGGTGGAGGATTTTTAGATATGAATCTGGAGCTGCATTGTAATCATCGCATCTCACTAAGCCTTGAGCGAATTCAAACCCCGCCCCCGCCCACCCTCCTCTCACACCAAGGAGAGGAGGGATTGGGGCGGGGGGGGAGAGAGAGAGAGGAATCAAAAAGTGCATCAGGGCTATTTCCCTAGCACATAGTGAGACTGCTGCATGACAGATTAAAAGAGAACATGAGCATGAAACGAGCATTATATTGTGCAGAACACAAGCATGAAACGAGCATTATATTTATACACAATAGGATCAAGGAAAAGGTGGAGCTTAAGCATACATAAATAAAGTAAATAGAAACAGAAAACTGATCCAAAAGTTTTGGCCTTTTGCAATAGACCAGGAGTATCCATGGTAAGGCATTCTCATATAGATATAAAAGAAAGGTATATAATCATATACCCTCATATAATAGGATTGTCCTTTTGATGTTAACTCTTATATATGTCTGCCTCTTTCAGCATGTATGCAATTTTTTTGCATGTATAAAAGATCTTTATGCAATATTTATGCGTAACATGCACACATACTCATATCTAAACTATCTGGAAACATATGAGTTTTGCGGGGTTCATATCTGGCTTTTGCCCTTTGGGGAGTTTATATAAATGATTTATATGGATATATTTAAAATACAGTATTCAAATCTATTATGTCACACCCAAGTGACCACCCATCTCTCCATCTCTCTCTACCAGAGCAAGCAGATATGATCAAATCAGACTGAGTCTGATATAGATCCACAAGTCTCATTCTTTTCTCTTTGTTCTCTTCTCCAGTCTCGGGTGTGAAGGGAAAGAGAAGAGAAAATTTGCATTAACAAAAAAAAAAAAAAAGGATCATAATAAGTTTAGGTTTAACCCTACCCGATTAAGAGGTTAGTCATCAGTTGTCACTGCTCCAGACTGGTTGCCAGAGATTCCTGGATGTCAAAGATCAGGGGTGTCTTTTAGCCAGAGGTCATGGTTGGCAGCCATCCTCAAATTGCAGGTCATGGCCTTGAATCATCTCTCAACCAACCTAATTCAACTAGTTCAAGCTCAGTGAAATCCAGATGAGGGTGGCCTAGCCCAGACCAATCTAGACTTCTAATCCTTGCTATTTGGGTCAAGATTGAAATACACTGCTATGCCATCTAGGATCAACCAAGCTCGAAATGCATTGGATCAGACTAGATATTTAAGGCAGAGTTTTTTTTTTAAGAGGATTTAGATTTCTCTTAGGATTATTCTTATGTAAAGTAAAACTTCATGGTTTTCTGAGGACAAATTTGCGACATATGCAATGCGATGGGCAAAGGTGATTAATGCATCTTGAGATTCTTCTATGCATTGGTCTTCCCCTTGGCTTAGAAGTGACTAGTTCATATACTTGAATTTTTCATGATGCAACACTTGTTTACATGAGTATTATTGGAAACTAGCAATCATGCACATGCAATGCATGCTAGAGAGGAAAGAGAAGAAAGTCATAGAATCCAATTTATTTAGAGTCAAATCAAAAGGTCTCAATCTATATGGGAGTTGAATTAGAAAAAGAGATTGAGTCCAATTTGTTTGGGCGAAATAGAGAAAGAGATGGAAACCAATCAGCTTGGGAGTTCTATGAAAGGGTCTGAGATATCACAATTAAAATGGATGAGAAAATTAGTGGGATATTAACGTATTTTTATTAGATGAATAGAAAAGGTATTCTTGATGTAAAAAGTAACAGTGAGAATCATCAAGGAATAGTTCTCTGATTTTTTTAAATCATCATTTTGTTACATGGTATAGGTATACGCTATCAACTTTTTCCTTTATGACACAAAATTATTTTTATGATCAGTTAAAATAGATTGCATATATTAAGAAACTTTCCAAAAATGAGTTTTTAATTTAGAAAACAATATATTTCAGTACCAGATATTTATTTAAAAGAACAGTACTAAAAGGTTAAACAAAACATCAAACCTATGAATATCGATGATTCCAGACTAATTAAAGCAGCAAATACAATACCATTTTCTCTAACATGTCAAGACGTATTTTTAGCCTTTCATTTTATGAAACATTTGTAAGAGCTTACATTATTTACCTCCAATTTTAATTATATTTTAACATTTCATAAAAACAAGTAACTTGTTAATCTGTAATATATGAATATCTATTAAAAAAGTCAAATAATTCGTGAACAATTCATAAAGTTTGTCAACTTTCAAAAATTACAAAATATTCTAATTATTCATGTATAATTTAGAGAAATACTTGACATATGAAAAATTTGTATTTTGAGAACTTCTTAACAATTAGAGACTACGAATACCCTATCCATCAATCTCATCTTGGAAAAAAAAAAGAAAAAAGAAAAGGAAAAAAGAGAGGAAAAAAAAAACATTGCATTGGATTCTTCTCCCTTGTTTGTTTGGGGACAAGAAGAGCATTAACCCAACCTAAGATAGAAGCAACCTGAGCTATCAGTGCCAGCAAAAGATAAGCCCTTAACATGAGAAGGAAAATCATCTCTCCAGTGCCTGATTACAGCACGGTCAGCTCCAAGCCAGCCAATCAGTCCTCTGGCTAAATGAAAAGCAAGCATTCCTCCAGATGCAAGAAATCAAGAAGGCAAGGATGATACAGGATATCTTTTATGATGCTTAACATGCAATGCACAAGTGTAGCCCAAGGGTTTATATTACATTTAAATAGTACCCAAGGCTTGCTAAAATAAAAATTCATTCAACTAATTATTGCTAAAAAGTAGAAGATACACTGAATGCATAGGCTAGCGCCGATAACAACAACTAAATTTACAAATGCTCAAAAAAATATGAAGTTCAAATTAAAGTATGGAGGTGATCATTATGATTATTCAGTCTTTGAACATCATGGGAAAAAAAAAATATATATATATATATATATTGTTTTAGCAATCAAAACAATAAGAGAAGAACTGGGATACCTACCAGAAGAGAGATACTTTGAATGGTGCTCAGCCTATTTTGCTGTGAACTGACACTGTAAGTGGAAAAAAAGTCCAACTTGTGTCCAACATAGGGAACTCCATATTTGTCATGATTGCCTCTTATGTCAAAGATTGTCCTCCTGTCTATGCCACTTAATCTAACAATTGCATCCATGGTGTCTCTGTATTGGATCCATTCTGTCTCATCCTGCCTTGTGCTTGTCCGTCTCTTGTTTTTAGCATCTGTTTTCATAGAAAGATGATGACTATAGCTTGGTTGAACAATAATTTAAAAGGTTATTGACACATGGAGTTGGATCAAGATATGTAAGTATAGAAGTAAATGATATAAGAACTCTGTGATCCTACACCATTATCATGGCCAAAAATACAAACAGGGTTGTTACATGCCTGTGGTAGTCCATGCCATAAAAAAAAAACCAGCATGGGTGACAAGCACAGCATGGTGGTTCACACCAAAGTGCATGAACACATCTAGAAATCATGATAAGTGCCCAGATGGTGCCAAAAAGCAGAAAACACCATGTTGTCAATTTAGAAACAATGATTTATTAAGCCATCTTCCACTTATTTAGCATATACATAGGATATGTTATTTGAGGTATTATTCCCTTCTGTTATCCAATAACCCTCTAATTCGAATCCATTTCATCCTCCATCCAACACCTACTCCAACACACATGCCGATACTATTCTCGATCAGTTTGAAGTTTCTTTAAAAAAATCCAAAACCAATCCAATCCTGGTCCAGCGCTGGGATTGATAAGAGTTGTTGCGGAGGGAGAGCAGACTCTTTAGTCCCACATCGGCTGTTCGGTCAAGCCACCTCATCTTATAAGGCATCGAAACCCTCTAGCCCCTTGTGAGGTGCCTTTTGGCCTGCAAAGCAACCCATGGGGACAAAGCCGTGCTGAGACCCCATAGGGATGCCCAAAGTGGACAATACCTTACAGGTGGGTGAGGCCGCTTTACGTCCGACACGCGCTATGGGCGTGTCCCAGGAGCCGATCTGACCTTATGAGCCTGGTTGACCGGACCATAACGCTGTGGCCCATGCAGGTCTCCCCCCAACAGACTCGGTCCCCTGGCTAGAGGGGCTAACTGTTGCAGAGGAAGAACGGACTCTTTAGTCCCACATCGGCTGTTCAGTTAAGCCATCTCGTCTTATAAGGCATTGAAACCCTCCAGCCCCCTGTGAGGAGCCTTTTGACCCACAAAACGACCCACGGAGACGTACAAAGCGGACAATACCTCACAAGGGGTGGGGCTGCTTTATGCCCGACACGGGCTACGGGCACGTCGCGGGAGCCGATCCAACCTTATGAGCCGGACTGACCGGACCACACCAAGAATTCTGATAAACATTAACCCATTTAGGAAATCTTAATGTACATAGGTCGTTTATTCTAATTATTTGCATTTCTTCTTTTTTTCTGAATATTTAAATAAATAAATAAATAACCTCCAGGCTAATATTGAATTTTGCAAGTTTGGAGGACATTTGGGAGCACTACTACATTGGGTTCCAGATTGCAGACGTATCTAGAGGATACAAGATCCGGATACAAGACCTTGTTTTTAAACCTCGACACTGATTTCAATCAATTCTTATGCAACGTATTTCAAGAATTCCTCTAAATGTTATAATCCCACGTCTAACCATAATCCAATCACTTACCATCTATCCACGCATCCCCAGTCCATCATAAATTGATGCTAAACACAAGATCCCACTTTGCCTTCACATATAACTATTAGCGGACAAACAAAGGTTAAAATCGTCCAACAGCCGTTCGACACAAGTCCTCGACTTCCTGACCTCAAATGCAGACCAATTTGCAGCTGAAACGAGATCAAACATACAAAGAATGATCAGAGAAGGAATACCAGTGATATCCCCAGTGATAAGGAGGAGAGAGGGCCGGATGACGCGGAGCGCGGAGGCGAGGCGGCTCACGAGGTCCTCCGCGCGCTCCGGGTGGAAGGCGCTGAGATGGAGATCGGAGACCTGGACGACCCACGCCACGTCCCCGTCCATGGGGAACGACTCCCTCGTCACGTAATCTCTATCTCCTCCGGCCTCGTTGTGGATTTCCATCGACGACGAGAGAGCGGAGAAGAGGAGGAAGAGGGGGGAAAGGAAGCAGATCAAAGATTCAGAGGCCATTCTTCAGACTTGGGCGGCAACGGGACGGCGGGGTGGGGCGGTTGTGAGTGGGGGGATTGGGAACGGTTTCATTGATGCTAATGTATTTTTAAGGAAGTTTGGCGGTGAGGAATTGATGCGTCTTTGGCGTATGGGGAAAGTCGACTGTGACCACTGGAATACTTTTCGCTGCAATACAACTTGGGTGGATTTCTTTAAAGGTTTGGGTGCGTCGCAGCATTTGTTTATTGGATGAAAGAGGAGGGTGGACGTTGCCTACTTGGAACCGGAAAGCGCAGGACTTTAGGCGGTGCCAGAAAATGTTATTGGAGGATAATCTGGAATATACTTCAGGAGTCCGAAGAAGAAACTTGAATCCAGGGGAACTCCACCTTAAATTCTTATCGAATTTACAGGGTTGAGAAAAGTATGCCCAATTATTTGTTTATTATTAGATGTAAGGCTGAAACTTGCATACCTAACTTGAATAATAGGTTCCGGGTGTGGCATAAACTTGAGCAATATTATGTGACAAATATTTTAAAGACAAATTTTCTTCAAAGGATTCTTTCCTCTAGTACTAATATATCTACGTAATGATTTAGAATTCTTACCTTGATTTGATGTGTTATTTCTAGGGCATGATCTCGTTTAGTGTCTCATCTAAATTTAAAGCTTCTAGAATGGGCTATTTTGCAATTATCTTAAGATCTTATTTCTTTGCATGTATCGCCTCTCTTATTGTTCTTTGGAGGGGAACGATGATTTGAAGAAACATCATAGACCATTTTCTAGCACAAATTTTTTGCTTCTTTTACTTAAGATAATGTTTCTAAAATAATTTATACAAGACCTCAGCAAAGCATGCTTTATTCCATTATGACATATCAAACATGCCCTTTTATCTATTTTTTTTCCTTCTTTTTTTCACATTGGAGGTCTCAGTGTCCCAACCAAAAAAAGGAAGAACCACAAATGAGAAAAATAAACTCTAGCAAACTCAGCCATAACCGAAATTTTTACTCGCAGAGTCCAAATCGAAACAAATTGGAAACAACATTTGTAGCTAATTTTAGTAATCCATTTGCTTGCACATTGAAGGACGTTTAAAGAATAGGATGAAGAGCCTGTGACAATCATGGAAGAGGTCTCCTCCTATACTTGTGTATCCAATTAATGGTCATTGAATCACCTTCAAACCAAATATGTGCAATATAATGCTATGGTGATTCTTGATGATATAGCCTAGCCTTGTAGTAGTTTCTGATCAGAACGCATCAAAATTGATTTTAATCAAATATCCGAGAAGAGAATGAAAGAGAGCTCACAAAGCTGTCGGTACTTGGTATCTTAGATTTATGCTACCTAAGTTTCAATGGTAGCTATTGATGCCTAAAAATATTTAATAACGAGCTGCCACATAGTTCATGTCTGCTACGTTGCCTAACTTTGTTTGGGACATTTGGCTATTTCTAGCCATCCATATAGCCAAAGCAATGTAGCAAACAAAAACTTTGTAGAATTCATTACCTTATGATTAGAAATTGTTCCAATTAAATTCTGCAATGAACCGAATTGTGGAATAGTAGGATACCTTTTCTCCACTGCAGCCTGCACTTCTGTTGCTTGGGTGCATGAGTACAGGCAGTGTATCATATCCTCTATATTATTTTAACACCTCATATGTTTAAAAACAAATTTGTTGTTACAGGATCTCTCCATCACCATTTTTGGCAGGTGGGTTGATAGGAGACAGTTTTCAGCAAAAAAAAATACTTCTTTCATTCCATGGATTTCAATCTTTCTCATACATCTGATTTATAAGCAAATAATATCACTATCTATTTCCTCAGATTGCTACAATTGAGTCGGAAGGTCCAGTTGGCGTAGTTCTTGGTAGAATTTTGTCCATCCTACATACTTTCATGTACTCAACTTTGCAGCTGTGACTATTTTTAGCCCCTTTGTTTATTTGGATGCAGAGGGCAAGTATTGTGCACTACATCAGATGTTCCCCGAGGAAAGAGCTTGGCGTCTCATATGCATGAGAAAATGGTTAAGGGCTCTTCATCTCATTCACCATCCAAGGAAATATTTCCTTTTTTTTGTGGTAACAAAAGAAATATTTCCTTTGAAAATCCAAATCTCTGAGATTTTTTCTAGAATGTGGTACAATTTTGTTACATTTAATGAGCGGAGTACCATCCAGCGGCGGAGCATAAAAGAGAATTGGCGGGGAGGGGCTGCTATCCCTTCAAAAAATTTTAAAATATTTATTACTTATATATATATATATATATATATTATTTTAGTCTTACACACATTATAAATCCATCAATTTTAAAAAAAAAATCATATAATTAATTTATATATCAATTTTTTTATTAAAAATAATAAATTTTGTAAAGAAAAATAGTTGTTTATTTATTCTTTAATCTTTTATTTATTCTTTAATCTTTAATGTGGAAGAGATTATTGAAATTTTTACACAATCAAAATTATTTTTCAGATAGCATAAAGTAATATTTTTTTACTTATGTTTATTTATACATAAAATTAAATATTTATTGATATTTTTATATTATTTTTAGATATATATATTTTTATTTTATTATTTATTATAAATATTTTATTTAAAATTTTATTAATAAATTATTATTTTATCCTCTCAATATTTAATGTCAGGCTCCGCCACTGATA
>NC_025995.2:103406829-103414329 GCF_000442705.2 Elaeis guineensis | reverse complement strand
TGACTTGATAATGTAATAACTTTTTCGAAAGTAGATGCTCGGAGAATTCAAACTTTTCATGATGATGCTGCCGTTGTTTCGGCAACGATAGTCAATTATGATACAAAATTTTTTTTGTAGATAATGAAAGTTCAACAAATATTTTATTTTACTCAATTTTTTTTCTGAATGTGACTATCGATCGATCGACTCAGAAGAGTCTCGACATCATTGGTCGGTTTCACTGGAGATGCTGTTACTGTGGAAGGAGAAATCACTTTTCCCTTAACTGTAGGAATTGAACCACAACAGAACATTGTTCTTGTGACATTCATGATTATCTGAATTTTTTTGGCTTATAATGCCATACTCGGATGACCTAGTCTTAATGCTTTGAAGGCAGTGGTCTCGACATATCATCTACTGATTTGATTTTCGATAAAAAATAAAGTCGGAGAGATGCATGGAGATCAGCAACTTATCCGATACTGCTTCCTAGTTTTTACACAAAATAATAAACCTGAAGACTCTTTGTCCATCGATAAAGTAGATCAAAGAGAGAATGAGGAGAGGGGTGAACCAACCGAACAATTGGTTTCCATCCTATTAAAAGAAGAAGACCCTGAAAAGACAGTCCAAATTGCATCACAGCTGTCTGATCCAGAGCGACAGTAATTAATAAATCTACTCAGAGCAAACATCGATATTTTTGCTTAGTCGACAATGAATATGTCAGAAATTTCTCCAGAAGTAATAACTCATCGGCTTAACATTGATCCGAAGGTCAAATTGGTGAGATAGAAGAAAAGACCTTTTGCTCCTGAAAGGCAAAAGGTTTGACGAAGAAGTCGACAAGCTTCTCGCAGTTGGCTTCATCAGAGAAGCTACTTATCTTGATTGTCTCGTCAATATTATGATGGTGAGAAAAATCAATAGAAAATGAAGAATCTGCATCGATTACATAAATTTGAATGAAACTTGTCTAAAGGATAATTTTTTCTTGTCAAAAATTGATTAACTGGTTGATGCGACTTCGGAGCACCGACTCTTAAGCTTCATGGACGTCTTTGCGAGCTACAATCAGATTTGGATGGCACCTGAAGATGAAGAGCATACAGCCTTCATAACCGATAAAGGTATCTACTGTTATAAAATAATGCCTTTCAGTTTTAAAAATGCTGGAGCCACTTACCAATGGCTTGTCAACAAAATTTTTAAGCCATAGATCGGATGGAATATGGAAGTGTATGTGGACGATATGCTGGTGAAAAGCTCTCAAACAACTGACCATGTTCGAAATCTAGAAGAAGCCTTCAGCATACTTCGACGACATCAGATGAAATTGAATCTGACAAAGTATGTATTAGAAGTAACTTCTGAAAAGTTCTTCGATTTTTTTATATCACAATAGAGAATCGAAGTCAATCTTGAGAAAATAAAGACTATCATCAACATGAAGTATGTTACTTTCAAGAAAGAGATACAGCAGCTCAACAGAAGGATCACTGTACTTAACTGATTTATATCAAGATCGACAGAAAGATGCTTGCCTTTCTTCAAGATCTTGAGGCAATCAAATGACTTCATATGGTCGGATGATGTCGATAGTCCTTCGAGGACTTGAAAAAATACTTGACATCTCTATCTCTGCTTACAAAATCAAAGGTCAGAGAAACTATATATCTTTACTTGGCGACATTAACGTAGGTAGTGAGTTCGATGTTTGTCCAAAAAAATGAAAATCGAATTCAACGATCGATCTACTATACTAGTAAGGTGCTTCACAATATCGAAGTAAGGTATTCAAGAGTAGAGAAAATGATCTACGCTCTAATTATATCATCATAACAGCTTCGTCCATATTTTCAAGCATATCCAATTATCATCTTGATGGACCAGCCGTTGAAGGCGATCTTGCACTGACCTAACACATTAGGTCGAATGGCAAAGTGGGTGATAAAACTTGATGAATTTGATATATAATATCGCCCGCGTCCATCAATGAAAGCACAAGTTTTTGCTGATTTTGTCACTGAATGTACAGTATTAGACAATAAACCTGAGGATAAAGGTAATGACAGAATAAAGCAGGCCACGACTCTCGAACCCAACTTAATGTCGGCATGGGTGCTACATATCGATGGAGCATTAAATGCATAAGGTAGTGGAGCTGGTCTCATCCTCACCAACTTCGAAGGGGTTATATCTGAATATTTTCTTTGGTTCAATTTCAAAGCTTTCAATAATCAAGCCGAATATGAAGCACTCTTAGACGGCATAAAAATTATCAAAGAGCTTGATATCGATATTCTGAAGGTCTTCACCAACTCACAATTAATTGCTGGATAGGTCAAGGACGAATTTGAAGTCCGAGACCCTATTATGATGATGTACTTTAGAAGGTGAAAGATCTAACTCAATATTAAAATATTTTGAAATCTTTCATATCCTAAGGATAGAGAATGCTCGAGCCGACATACTTTCATGACTCATAACCTCTTCTTTCAGCTCATTGAGATGGATATTCGTTGAATATCTTGAACAGCTGAGCATCGATAAAGTCGAAGAAGTACTAAAACTCATTGATGAACTAAGCTGGATGGATCCGATCGTCCAGTACTTAATTGATGGAACTCTTCCTACAGATTCCTCAGAAATCAAGCGACTCAGATGGACGGCCTCCCAATACATTTTAATAAATGGTCATCTTTATAAGAGGTCGTTCTCTCTTCTCTTACTGAAGTGTTTGGGGCCAACAAATGCCGACTATGCACTCAAAAAGGTTCTCAAAGGGATTTGTGAAAATCACTTGGAGGGAAAATCTCTAGCTTACAAGATCCTACAACAAAGATACTATTAGCCCACCATGAAGAAAGATGCAGCCGAACTTATCCGGAAGTGTGAATCATGTCAAAGATATGCAAATATACAACACCAACAGGCAAGTCAGTTGATATCAATTATTGCATCATGGCCCTTCACATAATGGAGAATCGACATACTCGATCCTTTTCCTTTCGGTATCTGATCAGAGGAAGTTTATAGTGGTCGCCATCAATTACTTCACCAAATGGATGGAAGCTGAACCTCTGACATAAATTACTGAGAATAAAATAGAAGACTTCATTCAAAAATCGATCATATGCAGATTTGGTTTGCCACACACCATCATCACAGATAATGGTCGGTAATTCAACAATTAGAGTTTGAAAGAGTTCTGTGAAAAATTTTATATTATGCACAAACTCACATTAGTCGGCCATCCACAGTCCAATGGAGAAGTCGAGGTAATAAATTGAACGATTTTATATGAACTCAAGATCAGACTAAATGAAGCTAAAGACCTCTGGGTGGAAGAGCTATATCTGGTCTTATGGACATACTGAACGTCCTCACATACCAATGGAAGAATCATCATTCAATCTGGCTTATGGAATAGAAGCGACGATCCCACTTGAGATCGAATTACCATCAGTAAGGGTGGAACGATACCGTGAGCCAAGCAACTCAGAATGTCAGAGAGCCAACTTAGATCTACTTTCAGAAGTCTGACAGCAAGCTCAAGTTCGGATGGCAGTCTATCGACAAAGGATGGCCCGGTATTATAATGCAAAGGTTAAATCAAAGATCTTTTGTCGTGAAGATTTGGTCCTAAGAAAAGCAGAAATCTCAAGACCTCTCGATCAAGGAAAGTTATCTCCGAACTGGAAAGGACCTTACAGGATAACTGAAACACTCAGATCGAACATATATCGGTTGGAAACTCTTGAAGGATCAGCTATTCTCCGAACATAGAATGCTGATAACTTAAAAATGTATTATCAGTAAAGTTGTCTGTATATACACTATTCCGAATGAAACATTGCATTTCAAAATCACAACTTTCAATCAACTATATAGTGGTAATAGACCGACAGATGGACGGTCAATTCATCGACTATCGAATATATTTCAATTTTTCACTATAAAAATCGATGCATCGACTATATTCTGGCTTTCACTGTAAAAGTCATAATACCGATTGTGTCTCGGTATCAAACATATCCCGACTTTTCACTGTAAAAGTCGATCATAGTTGAATGACTATTATGCCGACTTTATTTTAACTAAGTGGAATGCTATGCGAATACGATCCAAGTCGAATTGAAATTATACCGACTCGACTACGATCGATCGAAGGATACTCGATTTGCCACCGACTATCAAATAACCCGACGTACTAAACCCGACTAAGGTCAGATGAAGGATATTCAATTTACTATCACCTATCCTAATTCTTAAGTACGTCAATAGACATTCGACTAATAGATGAATCTTATAACTACTATTAGATGTTCGACTTGAATTGATGTTCGATAATTCTACTTGTCGATTGATATTCGATAATTCTATAACATTACAAATATATAAAAAAAAAAGAGAGACAGTACTTAGAAAAATTTTTTTCCATTTATTGAAAAAGAAAGATTATAAAATTAGATCGAAGTCTGATTACAAGTATTTGATTACAAAAAGAAAGCAAAAATTACACTGATCACTAGTCGCCATCTTCGTCTCTTTGCTCTGGAGTGGCATCAGGGACTTGGATGACTTTCGATGCTATCGATGTCCTCTCTTGAGTCGGTGCCGCATCTTCTTCGACAACTCCATCTTCTGGCACTGAAGGGATGATACTACTCAAGTCGAGATTCGGGTATAATTTTTTAATCGCATCTCGATCGTCTTCATATCCGATGTAGTAAGAGGCAAACCCACCTTCGAGGATCTATTCTTTGAACTCCTCTGAATTCTTGAAATCCTCGATTGCTAAGTTCAGAGCCTCCTTCACCGACTTTGTTTCTGCCCTCGCTAACTCTGCATCGGCTCGTGCGGATGATGATTCTTCATCAGTCAGTGCCAACCTTTCCAGACGACCTGATGTCGTTCACATTCAGCTTCGACTTTAAGGATGCATCCGTCTCTTTCTCGTCGAAGCCGGTGGATAGAATGTTTCTTGCTCTTGATTAACAATTCAAGAGTCGAGATGTTTTGACGAGCTGAATCAAGTTCGGCTCCAGATAGTTGAAGGTCGGTGGATAGAGCGAGAGACTTCCTCCTGAAGCTTCGCCTCCCGCTTGGCAGCCATCTAAAGTTGCTCAAGGGCAGCACCTTCTCAGCATTGACAGCCGCCACCTTATTCATCCATGTCCGATGAAAGTCGGCAACCTTCCCATAGTCGACTTCCAGATCGAACATATCATGTACCAATTGCAAGCAAAAGACAAGTCGAATCAGATTAAAAAAAAAAGAAGCAAAAGAAGACTTATCTTGAGTATCATCGGATAGAAGGAAGAGAACATTTCAGCCACAGTTCTATTCCTTCGATTCTCCCGATCGATCGAAAGAAGAGTGGCTTGGATGAGCCACCTGGCCAACATCGGATTGGCCAAAGCTGACTCATCTTCAGAAAGCTGAATATCGAGATGAGCTGTGTAACCTACAGACATTGCATCATCCGTCGAAGTCACTAGTGCTTTCCTCCGATCTCCTATCGGTGGCCCCACATTTGAAAGCACAAAAAAGCTTGAGCTTGATTGTGCCAGAGAAACTCCCACTGAAGGAGCGACCAGCGCAACTGCAGACTGTTCAGGTTCGGTTGTGGCCTCCATCTCAGTCTGAACCTCAGTTGGTGGAGCTATCGATATTGCTGCGGCAGCCTCGTTTTCTCTCATTGCCCCTTCTTCAGCAGACGGTACATTAGGGAGTGCTGTCGGAGCCGATAATGCCAGAACTGGCTCGAAAATCGATATCGATGGTACGTCAAATTTTTTCGTCGGTGCGGATGTAGATGCCCGACCCTTCTTCGGTGGTCGGGAGGATCCAGCTTCGGATGTCGCTGCCCTCTTCTTGGTAGCATACTGGCGAATATCGACGGTCAATACTCACGCCCTCGGCTGCATTCCTGTAATCAAAATAAAAGGTTAGCATAGTTCAAAAATGAACAAAACCAAAAGAAAGTGACTGACTATGTGCTATACCTAGAGAAGTGACTAAACTGAGGCCGACGTCGTAGAGAGCTTGTTCAATCATTAGCTCTTTCTGCGATGGGACCACCATATTCTTCAATTGATGAAAGTCCTTCCGATCGCCGACCTCCACCCGGCTGTTATCGTTGGGGCCAGTCCTTGGATCGCCCTAGCGGGATGGAAAGCCACATAGAAGAGAAGAAGAAATAAAAAAGAATTGGTTCTTCCATCCATGGATAGATGATGAAAGATCGATAATGAAGTAAAGACCCTTCCTTGGGTTGAAAAACCTCAACCCTTGGCCTTTGGGTGGGGATGAAGAACAAAAAAGCAATGAAAAAGGGAGGGATGAGGTTCGATCAGTATTAACCAATACAATGAAGTAAAACTGATTATTAACCGGACCGAATTCAATGCCAGCTGGACAGGACAAAGATCATATTAATCTAAAATATTTCGGACGAACTCCAGAATCAGAAAGCGAAGACATGTCTGAAGGTCTTCAACATAGAAGGCCACCAGATCCGAAGGAGGGGGATCACCCGACTATCGACATCAGGTGTAAAAAGTTAATATTGCTCTAGGATACGATATTGTTCCCGAAGCTGTTCAACTTTCGATTCTGAAAGTGAAAAAACCTCCACTTCCAGACTCGATTGGGAGTCGTCGGTCGGATTCTTCGATCGATTATCCCGAGAAGAAGAGGCCCTAGCCATTGAAGAAGAAAAGGAAGCAAAATCAAAAAGGACCCAGGGGAGGACTAAAAAGATGTAACCTGAAAACCAAAAAGAAGATGAAGGAAAGGACTTCTGATGCTGGGATGACTTTTCGATAGGATTTTTGCAGCAAAGAAGATAAAATGAAAAGTGAAAGGCTGGCCGATAGCGATCCTATATATAGGATCCCTCAATGGCCAGAATGAAAGCAATCAAATCAAAGTCTCATCAGATAACGATACGTGACAATATCCGGACCGACCATTGATTGGATGGTTCGATGTACCTACCCCAAATCGTGCCATCTCATCATCATCCACATGAACAGCTCTGATCCAATGTCATTCAGATATATAGCCAAAATTTACTAGTCAGGATTGTATCATCGGTGTCGAATTATTTTCCTAAAATGACGTCTAATACTGATGTTCGAAACTGAGTTATCCTATCAACATGACAGCCCAATAATAATTATGCAGCCATCGAAACGATAAAATAGCCGAAGAATTCTCGACTAACAGTCAAGTCAGGACTCGAGACAACACATAATGACTCTCTTCGTCTAACAAGATAGACCACATGACAATATACACATCGGATGACCTTGGATTTGAGAGTGGGGGGCAACTGTTGGGACAAGTCAGCCGACCTCTGATTCCGACTCTATATCAACCGCACAAGCATGCAACATTGACCATAGTCGGTTGATCGATCGATAGTCGGCTATTATCGACCAACAACAAATGACATGATCAACCTCTGACCGAAAACCATCAGCATATCAGAGTTATGAGTCGACT
>NC_025995.2:103396829-103399329 GCF_000442705.2 Elaeis guineensis | reverse complement strand
TACCAATTGCAAGCAAAAGACAAGTCGGATCAGATTAAAAAAAAAGAAGCAAAAGAAGACTTACCTTGAGTATCATCGGATAGAAGGAAGAGAACATCTCTGCCACAGTTCTATTCCTTCGATTCTCTTGATCGATCGAAAGAAGAGTGGCTTGGATGAGCCACCTGGCCAACATCGGATTGGCCAAAGCTGACTCATCTTCAGAAAGCTGAATATCGAGATGAGCTGTGTAACCTACAGACATTGCATCATCCGTCGAAGTCACCAGTGCTTTCCTCCGATCTCCTATCGGTGGCCCCACATTTGAAAGCACGAAAAAGCTTGAGCTTGATTGTGCCAGAGAAACTCCCACTGAAGGAGCGACCAACGCAACTGCAGACTGTTCAGGTTCGGTTGTGGCCTCCATCTCAGTCCGAACCTCAGTTGGTGGAGCTATCGATATTGCTGCGGCAGCCTCGTCTTCTCTCATCGCCCCTTCTTCAGCAGACGGTACATTAGGGAGTGCTGTCGGAGCCGATAATGACAGAATCGGCTCGAAAATCGATATCGATGGTACGTCAAATTTTCTCGTCGGTGCGGATGTAGATGCCTGATCCTTCTTCGATGGTCGGGAGGATCCAGCTTTGGATGCCGCTGCCCTCTTCTTGGCAGCATACTGGCGAATATCGACGGTCAATACTCATGCCCTCGGCTGCATTCCTGCAATCAAAATAAAAGATTAGCATAGTTCAAAAATGAACAAAACCAAAAGAAAGTGACTGACTATGTGCTATACCAAGAGAAGTAACTAAACTGAGGCCGGCGTCGTAGAGAGCTTGTTCAATCATTAGCTCTCTCTGCGATGGGACCGTCATATTCTTCAATTGATGAAAGTCCTTCCAATCGCCGACCTCCACCCGGCTGTTATCGTTGGGGCCAGTCTTTGGATCGCCCCAGTGGGATGGAAAGCCACATAGAAGAGAAAAAGAAATAAAAAAGAATTGGTTCTTCCATCCATGGATAGATGATGAAAGATCGATAATGAAGTAAAGACCCTTCTTTGGGTTGAAAAACCTCAACCCTTGGCCTTTGGGTGGGGACGAAGAACAAAAAAGCAACGAAAAAGGGAGGGATGAGGTTCGATCAGTATTAACCAACACAACGAAGTAAAGCTGATTATTAATCGGACCGAATTCAATGCCAGCTGGACAGGACAAAGATCATATTAATCTAAAATATTTCGGACGAACTCCAGAATCAGAAAGCGAAGACCTGTCTGAAGGTCTTCAACATAGAAGGCCACCAGATCCGAAGGAGGGAGATCACCCGACTATCGACACCAGGTGTAAAAAGTTAATATTGCTCTAGGATACGATATTGTTCCCGAAGCTATTCAACTTTCGATTCTGAAAGTGAAGAAACCTCCACTTCCAGACTCGATTGGGAGTCATCGGTCGGATTCTCCGATTGATTATCCCGAGAAGAAGAGGCCCTAGCCATTGAAGAAGAAAAGGAAGCAAAATCAAAAAGGACCCAGGGGAGGACTAAAAAGATGTAACCTGAAAACCAAAAAGAAGATGAAGGAAAGGACTTCTGATGCTGGGATGACTTTTCGATAGGATTTTTGCAGCAAAGAAGATAAAATGAAAAGTGAAAGGCTGGCCGATAGCGATCCTATATATAGGATCCCTCAATGGCCAGAATGAAAGCAATCAAATCAAAGTCTCATCAGATGACGATACGTGACAATATTCGGACCGACCATTGATTGGATGGTTCGATGTACCTACCCCAAATCGTGCCATCTCATCATCATCCACGTGAACAGCTCCGATCCAATGTCATTCAGATATATAGCCAAAATTTACTAGTCAGGATTGTATCGTCGGTGTCGAATTATTTTCCTAAAATGACGTCTAATACTGATGTTCGAAACTGAGTTATCCTGTCAACATGACAGCCCAATAATAATTCCGCAGCCATCGAAACGATAAAATAGCCGAAGAATTCTTGACTAACAGTCAAGTCAGGACTCGAGACAACACATAATGACTCTCTTCGTCTAACAAGATAGACCACATGACAATATACACATCGGATGATCTTAGATTTGAGAGTGGGGGGCAACTGTTGGGACAAGTCAGCCGACCTCTGATTCCGACTCTATATCAACCGCACAAGCATGCAACATTGACCATAGTCGGTTGATCGATCGATAGTCAGCTATTATCAACCAACAACAAACGACATGATCAATCTCTGACCGAAAACCATCAGCATATTAGAGTTATGAGTCGACTGTTATTCGGATCTTCTACCGACTTACTACTACTGACGGACATATAGTCGGTCTATCTGCTCAACATACATTAACCGCTATTAATGATTATCGATTACATATCACGGTAATAAACAGCCCACTAACTTCAAGATTATGGCTCGATAATTTAGTGCCATAAAAAAATGGGATCACGCGTTTGACGGTTTCACCAGAATCATCTATAAAAAGGAGGGTAAGTGA